>NW_015152152.1:39435-59402 GCF_000732505.1 Cyprinodon variegatus
AGTTATAAAATTGCGTTGCTTAAGGCGGGACTTGATCAACAGCCGATACCGCACCGTGACGTCACTAACCAGTAGGTGGCAGTAGTGTTCTTTGACAAACATGGATGCCTCCAGTAAAGCACATTCAGATGAAAATTACTCTGAATTAAAAACACTGATCATTTATTGAACGGTATGTTATAATTTCATATTTAAAGTACTTTCAGAAGTTTTTATTTTTCTACTGATTAATGCTAAATTTATTAAATCACCGAGAACATATTAGTTTTAGGTATAGATAATGATCCATTGATTATTTCTTGCTCACCTGACTTTTCCATTAAAGACATTTCATCCCAGCGCTGCGTGTCTCGAGCCCGTGACATCATCAATGACCCCTCACCCCCCCACCATGGACTGTTCTCCCTGCTGCCCTCTGGGAAGAGGCTTCACAGCATTCAATGCAGGACCAGCAGGTTCTGCAGCAGCTTCCCCACCGCCATCAGACTGCAGAGCTAATAAAACTCGAATAAAGCCTCTGCATCACACTTAAAAACATATTTGCACTACCAATGTAATTGACTTTTTCCATAATCCCCTTAAATAAACACAACTCAGTGTTCTCCTGGATTTTGCACATTTATTTACTCTGCACTTTTCCATGTTGATGCCTTTTGCACAATGACTTTAAACTGGTTTTCCATTTATTTCTACACTGTTTAATTGTGATCACTGCTGCACTTTATCAATGGTAAAGTTCATTTCACTGTTGCATTAAGCTGAATGAATTGTCATATTGTTGCACATGACAGAATTTGAGTCTAAATGGATCTGAACGATCTGACAGGAAGCAGTTAAGGTTTAATGAAAATAAAGAGGCGGAGCTGAAGGAGAACAGAGTTTATTACATTTATTCAAAAGGTTATTCCATCAAATCTGTCTACAGAGAAACACAGGAAGTCACAGCTGGATCTAAAAGAGCAAAACCTCAACAGATCACAGTCAGAACCAGAACCAGAGCCTAGAACAGACCACATGTGACTTTTGGTTCCGTCAGAATTAACTTGTCCTTTATTTCCCCAGACACGGCTTCTAAATGCCACATGGAAAGCACGAGCACAGAAAATAGACACGCCTCTAAAGGTGAGAAAACATCTGGACAGAGAAGGGTTCTGATCCAAACATGGCGTCCGTGGCTCCCGCCCTGTTACAGCCGCACAGCGTCCTGATTGGCCGGCGAAAGTACAGAACCAAAGCTAGATCTAACCTCTGCTGGTCTGAGCTTCTGCCTTTAAAAGCAGCAGAAACAAACTGATCATCATGAAGGATCACAAGCAAACTTTTCTGCTTCTATTTGATCTGAAGGTGAAAGAAAGAACCGTCAGAATGGATAAAAAGAAGATCGACTGCAGAGCAGGAAAACCCTACAGAGATAAAAGCATCAGTAATCAATCCATTTATTTTCTAAAACAAAGATCTGCAGTTTTTTCCATCATAAATGAACATTCACAAAAACTTTGATAGGTTTAATACAAGACATGATTTTAAACATTAACCTGCAGCCTGCTTAGATCCCGTTTGGACCGACCTGCCTGAACCCAGAACCGTTCTGTTCGCTAAAAACTGACTGAGCGACCGATTTCAATCCAATCAGGAGAGACGCAGAGACCGTCTCTGACCACCAGGTGTCGCCAAAGATGAACCACAGAACAGTTTTCCAGCTGAAACGCCAGAATCTGATGGTGAAGCTTTTCAAAACGCTTTTCCTGCAAATTCATTTCACTTTTTTATAACAAACAGGAAGATCTGCAGCTTCTGTCTGACATTAAGATTATTTTCTGTTCTTTTTTTAGGGGTGGGGGGGTTGTATGAGATGCTAAATTAAAGCTGCAAGGCGCCGGGATGGGATTTGGCCCGACCCGGCTGCCTGTCCTCAGAGCAGCAGCTGCTACAAACACCAGGCAGAGCAGAATAGAGTAAAAGCAGGTTCATTAAGCAGGCAGGGTCACACCTTCAGGTTCGTTTGTTTTTTCTTCTTCTTCGTGGAGTAAAGCCGTACAGGAAGTAGAGGCAGTGAGTCTTCAGGAAAGAAGCTCCTGGATGAAGCAGCGAGAAGCTAAAACTGCTACGAACAAAATCACTAAATACACGTTAATCTTCAGGAGTTAATATGTGGAATCTCTGCACGCTAACAGTAGCACGCTAACAGTAGCACTACCCCTACGATGGGCCGGCTCGCCGCTTCTGACCCACGACCTCCTGCGGTCTGCAGCTGGGAGGTCCCGTCCCGTCCACCCCCGGTCCAACTAAGCCCATATATGATCAGTAGGTATTTAAAGCCTTCCTCCTCCTCCTCTTCCTCCCACTCCGATGAAAATGAAAGGAGATCAGAAAGTCCCGCCCCCTGCGCTCCACCTGCCCCCCCTCCCTGTTAAACCACCCCGTCCTCAGAGTGACGTCCTCCTTGTTCCCGTGAAGAAGAAAGGTGGAGGTGTCCAGGTGTTCTGAGTTCGGGGGTCGGGGTGTTGGTTGGGGTGGGGGGGTTCCTCAAAGTTCAGCCGGTTGAAGGAAACCCGGCGGCAGCGCGGCGCCGCCGTTCAAGAGATCCCGCACCCTCCGATCCAGGAGGGGCGTCGCCGCTCCTCGAACAGCCGAGGGGGGTGTGGGGGTGGGGGTGTGATTGAGCCTCATCGGGGGGTTGCCTCGCCTCCCCGGCCTCCACCGGTTCTCGCCGGTTTAATTGATGTGTGTTTTTTTTCCTCTGTTCCTCCTGGTGGTGGTTCGTCCGGACACAAAGCGCCGCCTGGCGCTGCGCTTCAGTGAGGCGGGTTCATGGCGCCGTGGCCTCTCTGCTGCTTCTGCTTCTGCTGCAGAAGGAGCTGCTCCAGCGCCGACGGGCCCGGCTGCATCATGGAGCTGGACCAGATGGACTGCAGGGGAGAAACCCGGTTAGAACGCAGACAGAACCCGCTTCTACAGAAGAACGGAGCCGATCGGATCACCTTCAGGCTGTCAAGCAGCACAGTGGAGGACGACTCGTCCATCGGAGACTCCTGATTGGTCCAGGAACTCCCTGTGGAACCGCCCTGGTGCCAACTGGGCTCAGGGCCTGAGGAGGACGCTGCAGCTGGGAGGTAGTCCAGACCAAAGCCACTTCCTGTAAGACCAGAACCAGAGGACGGGTTAAAAGAAACAGAACCAGAGAGGACGGGTTCAGAGAAACAGAACCAGAGAGGACGGGTTCAGAGAAACAGAACCAGAGAGGACGGGTTCGGAGAAACAGAACCAGAGAGGACGGGTTCAGCAGTTTAACTGTTTGATTCCTTTTTTCTCTTTAATAAAATCTTCATTCTCTCCGTTTTTTCACTTTAAAAGGTAAAAGAATCAAATCCTCTGCAGAACCTAAACCAACCACCAGGTGTCACCATCGCAGCAGAAGGTTGAGGGGCTTATTTTAAAAACATCCAAAAATGGAGCAAAGCAAAAACTCCTGACTTCCAAAACAAGCTCTAGATCCCAGATGTTTCCCTCCAAGGCTCCGCCCCTCTCCGCCGTCTCTCCTTTCATCCCCCCTCCCTCCCCCCCCCGAGCTCTTTACTGGAAGCTGTTGCTATGTGAGGCTTAAACCCAGACTGACCTGGTTTCTCAGCTTTCCAGCGGTCCACGACCCGCCGGTCTCGGCTGTCTGGGGTTCCAATGGGGCCAAAGTTGGAGAAGGGCACGGCTCCGTGGCTGTGGGTGGGAGGGGAGGAGGGCAGGCTGCTGGGGTTGGAGGAGTGGGGGGACTGGCTGGCTGGGGTGGAGTGGTCTGCCAATCAGAGAGCAGCAGGGTTAGTGATGTCACTTCCTGAAACAGCACCCGGTTGGTGGGCTCCTTACCTGAGCTGGCAGGGAGGGAGGGGGACCAGGGGTTCCCCTGGAACAGCGAGTAGAGGGAGGGCTCCTGTTGCATCATGGGAGAGTCGGGTTTGGAGCTGGGCGGCAGGTTCTTCCCGTAGGCCTGGCTGAAGATGCTGCTGTGGTTAAACTCCTGCAGAAACAGAGCACTCAGATCATCCACCAGGACCAAACAATCCGCTCTACAACCTTACAGCCAGGTTCTGGTTCCGCTGGTCAGGCGGAAACCTTCCAGAACAAACCTGACGTTCATAAACTGGTTTAACAGCAGGTCCTCTAATCCACGCCACCCAAACAGACAGAGACCAGCTGAGGGGCTTTGGTTCACGGTTCTGGTCCAGAACGGATCTCCTACTACAGAACCCCCAGTTACAGCCCAGACCATCACACCAGCAGCACCGTGCCTGATATTCTGGTTCTGAAGAGCTGCTGGGCTTACAGCTAATGGAACCGTCCATAACGGCCATCCTTCTACTCTTTACGCCATTTATTAAATATAAACTGGATCTTTGTGACGTTTCAGGACAGTAGAGGTTCTGGTTCTGCAGTTCGTCTCGCACTGCTAAATCCTGACCTCTGACCTCAGCTGGGGCAGTGAGGCCAGCAGAGATCTGGTTCCAGGTTCTTCCAGGATTAGTTCTGGAAGGTCGGCTTCTCTGGTTCTCTGGGATCCAAAGTCTCTCAAACATCTGTTCTTCTTTAACCGTTTATAGGGCCCTCAGTGAATCGGTTTGAACATCAACATTTCCTGCTAATAGTGTTATTGGAGTTCAGGACAAGATCATATTACCTTTGGAACATTAAAACAAGCTGGATATTTCGAACTGAATGACAATGTAATAACAAGAAACGCCAACTTTCCCCAATATATTAAGAAAAATAACTAAAGTGCTTCTAGAAGAAATTTATGAAAAACACTCATTAATGATTAATAGAGGCATTAATGCTGATACTGGCACTGACATTCTATAGTTTATAAACCTAAATATAATTGTTAACTAGTATTATTAACTTTTTAACTTTACTTTTTAATTTTTCAATTAGTTTACCTTTTTTTTCTTGATTGTTAACTTTTTTTAACCTAATTTACAGTGGGTAATACATCATTCAGGGGCTCATCTAATTGGTCAAACCAAAATAAGACGTACAGCCATGTAGCAAGATCTTTAATGAATGGCTGGATATAGATCTTGTGATCAAAAGTGATCAAAAACGCCAACTTTCGCTATAAAGGGGTTGAGTTGATTCCTTCCCGCTATCATCATAACCCCCCACCCCCCACCCCCCTACAGGGGAACAGAAGACCTCGCCTGTTCACCCAGGCCAACAATTCCCTTTAACAACCCCCCTTTCAGAGACATAGACAGGTATGGGGCATTGCACGCTAACAAAGAAGCTAAACGACCCCCATTCCAAAGGGGGGGACCCGTTCCTCCGTTTCTATTTGCACAAAAACAAGGCTTTGTTGAGCTACTGCATAAAGCCTCGAACTAAAGTCTATTTCTGACATTTTGAATAGAAAAAGCTTCCTGGATGGAACAGAAACATCTTCCAACTTGAAAACAAAGTCCAGTGGACTGATTTTGACTTTTTTGGGCAGCCCTAAAAAAGCTTAAACTGGAGCAAGAGACGTTTCTGCCTACTTCATGTTTCCATATTGGTTCTACTGGTCTTAGGGCTGGGCGATAATTCAATAACGATATATAATCGATCGATAGACGTGTGGCGCAATAGAAAAAAAGAGGGTCGATAAAAGTTCGATAAAAAAGAAACGCAGTTTTCCTTCCTTCTCATTGTAGCCTAGCATGTAGGTTTATGCTAGTCACTGCTTCCTCCCAACCAATCACAATCGCGTACCCAGGCACGCCGTCACCAAGCGCCGCCCTCTCAAACCACAACACAGAGCACATGAAGCTGTGCAGCAAGGAGAGGCGGAGGAAATTGTTTCAAAGAAAGGTTTTTGTAGTTCGGCAGTCTGGCAGTATTTCGGTCATGGCAAGTCGGACCAAAAACAAACCACAGTCATCTGGAAAATGTGTCGGGAACCAGTGAAAACCAGTCTGATAACGAAACCAACTTTTTTTTATCATCTCAGCCGCTCACAGCCGCAGGAGTACGAGCTGTGTAGGCCCCGACGCGGCTCTCCTCCGAGGAATCTTCGGAAAATATATATATATTTTCAGTTCTGGGCAGTTTCCCACGTAGTTCTAACAATTGAGATAAAAATGCTGAGGGGCCAGAAACTTCAAAGTAATAACTCAGGTTAAAGCAGGAAACGGGGGCGGCGGTGGGGGGGCATTTATTTATTTGTTATATTTATTTTGGTCACTTTAGTTTATTCTTTGTCAGTATTTAATAACATAACTCAGGTCTCTTAAGTTATTTTTCTTTAAAACAATTCTGTTATGGTTAAAAAAGTTGGTTAAATAAAGATTTAATTCGAAGTCTGTGTTTGTGTTTTTTATTAAAATTCAATCATTTAGCAATATTATAAAAAGTCCAGGCAGAGCTGCACATAAAATATGGTTTCAAATCTTTTCAATAATTATCGATATCGATCAATATGCATTTTTTTTTATCGATAAGCTTTTTTTCCTATATCGCCCAGCCCTACTGGATAATAACAGTAGATCAGAACCATCATGAATTAAACCAGTTGGTTTTATTTCAAGTAAAAAAACCTTCTGCTTTAAACTGGTTTGATCCACTTGAGCTGAAAAGTGAAGGACCACTGTGGGCGATCAGACGGTCCTGACCTGCACTGGGAAGCCGCTGATGGGCAGCAGAGACGACGACTGGCCCACCGCCTCCTGGCTGCTCTCCATCCTGCTCTGGTTTGGCAGCTAAACACACGAAGGAAACACCTTTCAGTCTATCATCTATCCAACACAGATCTATGTGCTGATGCTTTAGCTGACATGATCAGACCCAAACCCTGACAAAGATAAGGGATCAGGATGAGCAGAGGGAGGATGAGGAGGGTGGGGGTGAGGAAGACGCGGCTACATACAAAGATATTGGGTCCAGGAGCAGAGCTAAGGGGGCCGGCCAGCGCCTGGAAGAAATCAGGAGGCTTAGCAAAGATCAGCTCCTCGTCCTCCTCAAAGTCTGCTAGAGTTTTTAACAGGTCAGGAGGAAGGAAAGGCGAGCTCTTGTCCTAGTGAGAGAGGAAGCAAGGAGAGGAGGAAAAGGAGAGAAGAAAGAAGGAAGGCCAGTAAGAAGAGCAGAACCAGGCCCAGTAGAACGGGCTGCAGCTCCAGCAGGACGGCTGCTGGAAGGAAAAGGAGGAAACTGCAGCAAAGTGGGCAGAGAAACGCCGTCTCCCTTCAGCTCACCTCGAATGGGGCTCCTCGGGGCCCCGTAGGGACCTCCTGCTCCACACACATCCCACCAGGAGGGGGCCTCTTCATCCTGTCCCCCATCATGGCCAGCCCCTCCGCCGTGCGCTCCATCCGGTACGACGGCTCCCAGTAGAAGTCCTGGATCTTCACGTCAGGGAACTTCATCTTCTTGTCCATGTTGGAGATCTGAGGCTGCAGCTGCTGCTCGTACAGCTTCAGGGGGTCCTGGCCCCCCAGGAAGAACGCCTGCTGCTGCTTCATGGACATCTGCAGGGGGGACATCTTCTGCAGCGCCGCCTGGGACTGGTTCCACATGGGGGCCGTCTGGTCCTGGATGTACTGATCAGAGCAGAGGGACAGCTGGAGGTGAGCAGGGACGCCGCCTCAACGGGACGAGCCGTGGGTCATGTGACCTACCTGCTGCAGGCCCGGGTGGTGGGGCGGGCTCTTACCCATCCCCCCCTGCTGCACCGGTTTGGTGGGCGACTGCTGCTGCTGACTGAGGGCCTGGACCTGCAGCTGCACCGACTGCTGCAGGGCCTGCTGGGGGGACGGCTGCTGCTGCTGAGCCTGGGAGGGCACCTGGTTGAGGGGCCCCGGGCCCTGGCCCGCCGAGCCGGGCCCCGACGGTCTCTGCTGGCTGTAGGGAATGTGGGACTGCTTCCCAGCCTGGCCGCCCGCCCCGCCGTGGACCGCAGACTGGAGGAAAGGAGCGGGGACCGAGACTCCGGCGGGGAAGGTGAAGCCTGGATTCACCTGCAGGCCTGGGAACGCCACAGGGGGGGGGATGACGTAGGCCGAGGGGGGGAAACCTGCAGACGAGGCAAACGGGTCAAATGGGCCTCTTCATCGACAACGGACCAGCAGGGATTAACAGCTACAGATTGACCCCCCCCTGCAGGGCCCCCCCTGAAGGGCCCTTCATTTGATACAATCCGTAACAGAAGTCGGTTCATTCTTCATCTTTTTCTTTAAATTCTTTTATTTCCAAACTTAAAGAGACATTTAAGTTTTCACTGAAAATATATATTTTATGTTAACCTTTTACCCCAGGTTTAACTAAAGTTGGAGCTGGGGGGGGGGGCGCTGGGGGGCCGCTGTCCTGCAGGTTTTAGAGGTTTCTCTGCTCCAGCACAGCTGATTTTCACTGATAGCTGATTTACTTAGCTGACAGAGGGACCCACAGAGAGCAGGAGTTAAGTCGAGGTTAGGGAAAAAATGTATAAACATTTGGCATTTAAGATAAATAAAAAAAAAATAAAAATAAAAACTTTTCATAAGCCAATCTGCTCTATCCAGAAAAGTTTTAGTTTCACCTGGTTTGATTCTGTAAGAATCTTCAAGGCTATCCGATTAATAATCGATTAATCAAAAAATACTCAACGGATTAATCAACTTTCAAACAATCTTTAGTTGCAGCCTCGGCTTGAACTAAGGATTATTTGGCTAATTGATTATCTTATTTTTCATGGATTATTAATCTGATAGAAAAGGTTAATTAAAGAGGATTTTATAGATAATTTTAATCCAGCTGAAGCTAAAACAATCAGCCCACTGAGGAGTTCTGACAGTTTATTCACAGTGATGATGTCATCACGTGTGATGCGTTTCCCTTTCAGCGAACGTTGGTTTCCTCCAGTTAACAATTTATTGATTATTTAACAAGCTGGTTTTTATCTCAATAACTGATTAATCAAAGGTGAGCAGGTTTAACCCTTTTGGCTCTGGCGGCAATGATGGTGGCGCCGAGCTGCGGCACGCTTCCCTTTAACGTCTAACCAATGATGGAGAATTCCTGGAGCTCTTTCCAGGCTTTTCCAGGATTTCCAGGCAGAGACGGGTTTGATGCTTGGAGCTCAGACAGGAAGCGGGCCGGCGTGTTCTGGACCTACCGGGTCTGCTGGGCAGCGGGGGGAACGCTCCGGGGTGATGGATGGGGATGAACTGGGACGAGCAGGTGGTCTGGGTCTGGGTGGGCGGAGTCTTCTTGGCCTCAGAGACCGGAGTCTTCCTCAGCTCCGTCTGAGCCTTCACCTGATGAAGAAGAGCGGTTACTGATTGGCTGGGAACTATTCTGAGCGGGTCACAGGGACCACCCTAACCTGTTTGCCTACATCAGCCGTCTTCTCATGGCCGGCCTTCTTCATCTCGCTCTTCCTCTTCCCGTCCCTCTTGGGCTCTCCTTTCCCGATGGCGGCGCCGGTGCCGGCGGCGGTCCCGTTGCCCTTGCATAAGTCGCGGCGCTCCTTGCCGAGGTCTTTCAGTGGGAGGTTCCTGGCGGGCTCCTGGCTCTGCTCTCTGGGCTTGATGTTCTCCTTGAAGGTGACGACGGGCCGCTCACCGCTGTCCGACCACGAGCTCTGCGTCTTCCCGGCAGACAGAACCGACTTCAGGCCCGCAGTGCCGCCGTCGTTCTGGCTCTGCTCACCGTTGGACGACTCCTGCAGCACCGGGGCCTCCTTCTCCTGAGGCTCCGGGATGGCCTCCTCTGGAATGTCGGTGAGGAAGAGGAGGAGCCCGTCTTCGTTGACTCGGCACCGGATCAGCCTGCGGAGATGGAGAGGTTGGTTCTGCAGGACCGGACCCGTCACAGACTCACGGGGCGGCGCAGAACTCACCCCGGCTGGTTGTCGGCCATCCATTTCCCCAGAGCGATCAGCCGCTGGTGGCGAGCGTGCAGCGGCAGCCCGTCCCGATCCAGAAGGATGCCCTGGTGACCTCTGGTGAAGTCCAAACACCTGAAACATCCACAGACGCCATGAGTCCCGCCCCCACCCACCAGAACAGTTCTACAGAACCAGAGGAGCTCTGTACCTGAGAGCCGGTCGCAGCGCCAGGAAACCCTGCAGCTCAAACTCCTCCGGCAGCGGCAGCACTGTGGACGAAACAAACGCACCCTTTGGTTAAACACCTGACAGAACCGGGCCTGCGCTACGGAGGTGTGTTTGCAGAACCTGAGGAGGAAGAGGAGGAGGAGAGGTCTTCCTCTCTGGGCTGGAAGCTGTTGAGGATGGACACCAGCCACGGCCAGATGCTGCGGAGACGGAGAGAACGTTACGGCCCAAAGCTTCTCGCTACAGAGCCAGGAAGAGGAAGATGGTGGACTTACTACTTCCTGTTCTCCACGGCCGCTTCCTGGAAGATGCTGCTCCGCAGTTTGAGCCAATCCAAGGACAGCTTGATGGCCGGCAGAGGACACTCCCCCATCAGCTCCTCCCCTCGGTTCTTGTCGAGCAGAACCCGGCTGCACATCACTCCCAGGAAGGACACTGAGAAGAGAGGAAGGCAGGTCAGCTTTCAGAGGAACATCAGGGTTCTGACTGGGTTTAATTCAGATCCGGCCCAACGCGCGCCTCGCTTTCCCGGCCCACCGAGGCGCGCGTGATGGTGTAGTTGATGGTGCATTTCTCTCTCCCCTCTTTGTGGATAAATTTCCCAGATCTCTCTTAGAGAATCACCTCTCTGCCTCACTCAGCATAGAAACTGTCCCACTGCGTTTACTGCTGCGCTTCCCTGTTCTTTAAACCTAAAATAAGCACAGACTCATGAAGCGGGGCTTTGCTTTGAATCTGTGCTGGTTGTTTTATTTTCTTAATAATCTGTCCCAGTTAAATGTGGGAAAAATCTGCGCACACATGGGGACCTGCTCCTCCTACCCATCTATAAAGCAGTGGAGTCAGTGAGACCAGGAACAATAGGAGATTAAAACGTATCTATGACCTGAGCTTAAAATGTCAGCATCATGAAAACCTCAGATTTAGAGTTCATAGTGGAAACGGACTGTGGATGGACTGATTCTAGAAACACAGGATTAGTTTATGGCTGTTAAAGTTTAAACAAGCAGCACAACCATCCCGTTAGTTTTCCTTTGGGTTCGGGTCGGCCTCTCTGCCCTGATCTATACTCTAAGCTCTACGCTGCAAAAATGATCTTAAAAGGAGTAATTTTTTAAAATCTGTGCATCTACCCTTAATATGTAATGAGTATGTAAATAAGATGATCTGCCAGTGAAGGCAGGGTATTTGAGTATTATATGATAATTAGATAATATACACTTGAAATAAGAGACTACAGTTGGTTTTTCTGATTCTAAATGGAAATAATCTTATTCCATTGGCAAAGTGTCTCACTAATCTCCTTAATTCTAGGAAATTTTAAGAAAAAATGACTTAAGTTGACATTTTTAGAAGCGTATGTCTGACAGGACAGAGGGAAACAGATCAGAACCAGTCTGGGCTTCCTTTCCCAGTTCTTACCGAAGAGTCCGAGCAGCTGGAACCAGCTGAGCTGCTGCTCGCCGCTGCAGCCGGGCTCGCCGCCGTCGGCCGTCAGGTCTCTGAGGTGATGCAGCTCGAACAGGTTGATGACGGTGATGTGGACCAGCTGCTGGGAGCTAAAGGCTTTCTGCAGGATCAGCCTCTGCACACACACACACACATACAGAGATGATGAGTTGGGTGACGGGAACTCGGGCCGGACCCGACGGGCAGCAGGTGACGCCGACGTACCTGAAACTGCTCCTCCAGCTTCTCCCTCAGGGGGTCCAGTTTATCCAGGCTCTTGCTCAGATAGACGTGGCCGTGGAACTTGATGAAGGCTTTGATGAAATCAGAGACGCTCCACTTGGTTCGGACCTCATCGCGGCTGCAGACACAGAAGAAGACATTAGACGGCGGTCTGGGGGGCAGCGCTGCCTGGCTGGGTGAGGAGCGGCTACCTTTCCAGCGCCTTGGACAAAGCCTTCTGCAGGTTGGTGGAGGCTGCAGGGAAGGGGAACTTGACGGCGATGCTGCGGCAGTAGTAGAAGATGGTGGTGAGGTGGTCTCCTTTGGAGGAGGCCAGGATGGCCAGCTGGTTGTAGGGCTGACCTGCAGAGGGACCACAGGATGGTCAGCATAGCAAGAAAACTACAAACATGGCCGCCCATCAGCTGGTCTATCTGCAGCTGATGATAGATAGATTACGCACTATGTACCATAACATTAACACGAAAGAAACCAAAACTCAGAAATCTGCTGAAGGTTCTCAGTCATCGAGGTCACAGTCATTCCAAAAGATGGAAATTAAAAACAAAGTCCAGTGAATTGTTATTAATTTTATTTATTTATTTATTTATTTTTTGGAATAAAACTCAGAAAGACTAGATTTTTGTTTAGATCCAAAGCAGAAACAGTTAGCTCCTGGAGTTAGCATAGGACCCATTAGATGCATTTAATTTCTCAGGAAATACATTATTAACACATTATAGTTCAGTGCGCTTAGTTTTTTAGGCTAAAAAAAAGTAATTTAGGTCTTTTATCCAAATAAAAACTGAGAGTGACCTGGATGTATATCTGTTTGCACAGATGAGCTGATGGTTCGGATCAGGTTGGGATGATAGAACAGAACCATGGATTATCCGGATGATTTATTCTGTTTGATGGAGACAAGGATTCAGAATAAACTTTATGAGGTTCTGTTATTAAATACTAGGGCTGGGCAGTTCATTGAATTTCCAATATAATCGCAATTTAACAAAACACAAGTTTTAAATTGCAGAGATAATATAATTAACAAGAGTAAGACTCAACATTTCTCCCTCCAGCCCTTTAGGTGGACGTAAAACAGATATGTCTGCGGACTTTTCCACACAAAGACTGCAGTCCTGCAACAATGGACTCTGATGAACTCTGGGCAAGCAAGCTTTCAAAAACTGAAAGAGGGGAGGGGGGGGTTGGGGGGGTGAAACTTTGGGGTTAGGGCAAAAGGAAAAAAAAAAATCAAAATGTAATCGCAATTTAGATTTTTACCAAAATTGTTCAGCTCTAGTAAATACAAACACTGGATATAGTTTTCACCTCAATCGCAGGTCTTCAACAGGGGACCGCGAACCCTAGGGGGTCCATGGAGGTACTGCATGGGGGTCGCAAATGCTTGGGTGGATTAGGCTTTTTTTTTTATTCCCCCTGTAATTTTTTCATTAATTGAAATGTCTTTAAATCCACATTAACATGAATTCAAGACTGTAGTAAACAGATAAATGGAGGCAGAAGATGTCTTTCAGTCATCAATGCTCACATTCAGCGACACACAGGAGCTCTTTCAAGCTGGACACCGTTTCATTCACAACACCTGTCCCATCAACCAGGAACCAGAAATACTTTAATAATCCCAGGGAGGGATTACTTTAGTTACATTACTCCATCGGTAATAGAGTGACTATAGGACCAGTTTGATGGAAAGCAATTTCATACAATATATATAATTAGGGGGTCACCGCTCCATTTGACCATCAGTTTGGGGTCCTTGGCCTGAAAAGACCCCTGACCTAAATGGCTCCTATTTCACCAGGTCTGGTGAAATAGGAGCCATGCATGTTACCTTATTATTTATTATTTACCTTATTATTTAGGGTAGCATGCTAGGTGTAGCAATATTAAGCTCAGTTTTGGGGGTGTTGTGAATAATTTAGACGAGTTAGCACTTTCCTGTGTTCTACTTAAGAACGGACTCAGCAAGAACACCAGTCCCAACTTGTGTTCCTGTGAATTGAGAAAAGGCCTAATTCTGATTATGTACCACCTACTACAGCTGAAGTTAACTGATAAAATACATTGATGCAGTAAATTTATTAAATTCAGCACTTTATAAAAAAAAATATTTAGCCTTAAATGTTCTGGAAAATGCTCTGGTTACCAGAGAAACCTTTTAGGTTTTAGGAAAATGGCTGTTAGTCAACTTTAGATCAACTCATTAATTGATAACCAGCCTCTCTAGTATAGACCCTTCATTGCTGTGATGATCAATTCTTTTAATAATCCTTGTTTTTGTGCTTTTGTTCACTTTAGTACTCGCTCACAGTTAGCTGTAATTTCTGAAATTATAATGTTATTATTATATTTATTATAGTTTCATAAAAACAACAATTTGACCTTTTAACCCTGCTCCTAAAACCTGAGGATAAAACAACTGAAACTATAACCTGAACTAATGGAAACTAAACACAGGCTTTAATAAAATAATAGTGACCCATACCAACCAGAACTAAACAGAACCAAATGAACTAAAGTGAAACCCAGATCCAAGTAAACTAGAATCCAAACTGATTCTGACCCACTGCTGCAGAACCAGAACCACTGAGATGAACGTCAGGCAGATGGACCAACAGATGGTCCCAGCAGAGCTGCGGCTCTCATCGCCATGGAAACAGCTGGTTCTGAAGGGCTGCTGGGTCAACCAGTTCTGGTTTGGAGAACAAACTCCAAGCAGAACCGGAACCAGAACCCTGCAGCTGTGTTCTAACAGAGAACCTGGAGAGTCCAGAAGCAGGTTCTGAGCCCGTTTCCTTCAGTGAGGGATATGACACCGGGTCAGGCCGGGTCAGGCTCAGCAGGGACGCAGAGAGAGGCGGTCCGACTCACCGTTGGATGGAACCAGCTGGGCTGCGTGTCTGTAGTACGACTCTGCCTGGCTGGTCTGGTTCCGGTAGCGAGCTGAAAGAGGAGCAGAAACACCATCTGGATCAGAACCAGAGGAAAGCCGTCCCACCGGGTCAGACCGGCTGCAGCAGAAAGGCAGGTTCTGACCGATGTCTCCCAGGTGGACCAGGCAGTGCTGGCAGATGTAGGAGCAGGAGCTGGGCTGAGGCGTGATGATGCCGCCACCGCCGCCGCCGCTCTGCTTGCTGCTGATGATGCCGAGCTGAGACGACCGGACGCGGCAGGGCAGGTCCACGTTGAAGACGGTGCAGAGCTCCTGGAGCAGCTGGAAGGCAACACAAAACCAGAACCACTCAGTAGACTGGACCTCACTGGGTCACACACCGTCCTCCCCTCCTGGTTCTGGTCTAATTTAACATCTTTCAGGTTCTAACCCGTCTGTCAGAACCCTGAACCCAAACAGTTCTGACCCGACCAGCAGGTGGAGCTCCTGGGTGGTACCTGAGTGTAGAAGCCGCTGGCGGCCTCCAGGAACAGCGACAGGTTGGCCTGGACCTCGCTCCGGTTGGGGTTGGCCCGGTTCTTGGCCTGGCTCTGCAGGGTGGTGATCTGGTTCTTAAAGGCGTGGTTCCACCTGCAGCCAAAAACACGGGTCAAAGGTAAGCAAGAACCAAAGAGACTCAGTATCTGGTTCTGATGGGTTCCTCTGACTACTCCATCTTTGATCAGAACAACAGGAGGTCAAAGGTACAATCATCAGAACCAGTCCTGATCAGAACCAGGCGGTGTGTCCGGGTGCAGCAGCTTACAGGTCCTGCTCCACCTTCTTGTCCAGAGCGTACTCCAGGTCCGTCACCAGCATCTTCTGGTAGAGATCCTGCAGCGCCTGGCGGGACGTCCACACCTCTGCTGCCCCCAGCTTGGAGTCTGGAAGAGGAGGGTAGATGGTACCGGTTCTCAGGTGGATTCTTTACAGCAGAAATGAGTTCTGAGACCAAACTGGACCTGAAATGTTCCTGATAGTTTCTGATCATCCTAATCTGTCTTAATCTGCAGTGACATGGAGACAAAGGAGAAGATCTACTAGGTTTCTGCTCAGAGGAACTTTCTTCACAACTTTAGGAGAAGTTCTAATAAAACATTTAAAGCTTTCATTTTATCTGATGATGAAGTCTAATCATCGTCTTCCTCCTGTACTCCACAGGAGGACTCCTGAATCGGGTCAGAGGTCACGATCCGACAGCGACTCGCTCGGCTTAATGTCTGAAGCTGAGCGAGTCGCTTCACTCAGCTTCGGTGGGAGATGCAGTAAAGCAAAGTTGGGTTTTCCTTCCCCGTTTCACTGCCTGACTTTCTTTTTAAATTTATTTCTGGCTGCAACTAACGATTCATTTACTAATTGATTAATCTGTCAATTTATTTATTTATTTTTTATTAATCAATGAACATTTGGATGGTAAAATCTTCTTAAAATAGATTTTTCAAAGGAATAAACGAGGCGAAACTAAAACTTTTCCACTTGAGAAGTTCTGGATTATAGAGCAAAGTAAAATAAAAAAGTTTCTTATTTTAAATGAAAAATATTAACACATATATATTCACAATGTTGGTATAATTCCTGCTCTTAGCGGGTAGCGCTGTCAGCTAAAGGCATGTTTCACAGTCTCTATTATCCAGCTAATGATTAATCGATTATTAAATTAGATTATTGATTAATGTGATGAATTCTTCCAGCCCTACTTTTATTAATCTGATTCAGCTAAATGTGGGATATTTGTCCAATCTTTACAGAGACAGCAGTGAGAAATCTACACAGATCATTTGCTTTAAGCATAGCAGGAGCCGCTCTCTACGCACTGCAGTCAGTGTGACGAACACAAAAAAACAAAAACAGAACGGAGATTAGAAAGTTGGACACAACAGCTGTGACCCTGGTTTGAGACGGTCTGAATGTCATAAACCATCCAGACCAGAGCTAAAGGTTCAGACCAGAACCTCCAAGCTTCTGCTTCTCCGCCGACCGCAGGAGGACCAACACCTCGTCTCCTGTTCACACCTTAGTTCCCCAACAGGAGAAGCTCTGCTTAATGATTAACAATCCAGATTTAGACCCATAAAATCCACCGCTCCAGTCAGCAGAACCTCTCCACAGCGCTTCATGGTTCCCATCAGTGACATCATTCCAGAACCAGTCAGAACCTAACAGACTGGACTCTGGGTCGGGCCGGAAGCCGCTTCGTTTCGGAACAGAACCAGGACAACAGAACCATTTAGGCCTTTCATCTAACAGGGGCCCGTATGAATGGAACCAGTGCCAGAAAAATAAAAGTATCTAGAATTGGGTCAAACATGGAGCAGCAGGTTCTGAACGCCATGAAACTTAAAAACCAGCATGAAGTCGGGAAACGACCCGAATGAAGGAAAAAAATCAGGATAACCGAGGCTCCTGTCTGCCTGCAGCTGAAGTCTGTTCATTGCAGACATTTAAGTCTAGGAGTTAAATTAATAGATGAGGTCAGACATAAAAGCACATTAAACACATAGAAACATTAACTGATCAACATTAACATGAATCCCCTAAAGGCTGAAGCTGGACGCCTCCCAACAGGCTAAACCTGCCCCACACCGCTTCTTCTAAGAATGATGCTACGTTCAGAGCGCACGCAGCAGGAGCAGCAAAAACACGCCTGTTGCTTCATTTCTGATGCTGTACAAGTTTGGTTCTGATACGCAGCTGAAGCATCTCTGCTGCTCTAGCTGTGCGATGGAAAAGTGGTTCTGATGCGCGGTGGGCGGAGCTAACCGTTCCTTTCTCTGCCTGGAACAATGGCAGCTATATTAGCTGTGATCAGTGGGTAAAAAGTAGTTTGAATCTATTTCTAAGTGAGAAAGTCCACTTGAGAACATCATCAGTCAGTTCATCCAGATTACCATCCTGCCTTCAAAGATTATTTCTCTGTGGGAGCCGCTCAGACCCCCACATAGCAGCGGTGCTGTCACTGGGAATCCCCAGCAGCAGCTGCCTCAGGCCCGCTCGCCTCCTCACGGTTTGCTGCTACTGTTCGCAGTGGCTGGAAGTAGATGTTAGCATTTTTCAACTTTTCAAACTGCAGGCACCAAGATAATAAAATCAAACATATTCTCCCGGCAGGTTTCTACATTTTAAGTTAATTTAGGCGTTAAACTGTTTCAGAGGAGTGATCATAGCGCTCTGCATCAGCAGTGCTGTGTCTGTCTCCCTGCCAGCTCCCAGATCAGCTTCTCTCATTGGTTGATGTGACGCGTCCAGCAGCATGTAAGCTAGCTGCCTCTGCTGCTGAAAGAGCGTGCGGTCTGGACGTAACATAAGCCTGATTTTAAATCAACATTCTGCTCCTTCAGGGAGGAGAGGCATCATCCTGCAGACTGTGGAGAACAGAAACCAGTCACTGGAGGTGGACCCGTTACCAGACCTGGAACCAGAACCAGCCAATAGATCCGCTCACATAGTGAAAAAAGAAAACATTCATGAAACAATGGAAAAGCAACCAATGTCCATCTCTAGCCATGAGCTTCTTTTATGTTTAAGTCCCCAGAAGAGGAAAGAAATAACGGAATCGATCCAAATCAAAGCATCTGAAGTCAGTCAGTCAGAACCAGTAAGTCCAAATAAAAACTAAACTAGAACATCAGTACCGCTCTTTAAAGCCAAATCAATGAATCTCTAGTTCTCTCATTTATTGGTTTTACTCTGACTCTGGAACCTCAGACTCTTTATTTTTCCATAAGCTGTTTTATTTCTCATTAAATGAATGAAAACATCTGGCAGTGACCGTCTGAGCTCAACATCCGGACCTTTAGAAACAGGAGAACTAGTTCAGGTCCAGACTTTGAACGGTGTTTAGCTGCAGCGGTTTGAAGGCTGATCTGCTGACTTTCTGTGTCTATAAGCATGCAGGTGTGTGTGACAGAGCAGACCTACCTGTCATGTCAGCCTTCAGGGCCTCCGCCTGGCTGCTCCGATGGAAACAGAGAGGAGAGGGAGGTTAGACAGACACGGCAGCTTTCAGTTCATCAACATTCCTGCTCGACCTGAACTCCTTCAAACATTTAACAGCTCTGATCACACGTCCACCAGAACCTGCGGCTCCGTCTACTTCCTGCGTCCAAAACACAACTATTCAATCAGCGAAGCTTCCTGCAGATCAACCCCTGCCTGCCAGCTGTTATTAACTGCAGCTATGATCCGGTAGAGGAGTCACACACAGCAGGTTAACCAGTAATCACACCTGGAAGAGCATCCAAACCCACTATTACCCCCTTAGCTTAGCAGTATCGATGCTAACCTGACAGCCCTACAATTAAGCTAACAACAAGCAACACATTTATAAGCCTTAAAAACACATTTTACAACACTTAGCTGGTTCTAAACCCGGCCTAACTTAAAAACGATCATTCATTACAGAGTGTAACATCTGCTGCTTCAACTGCTTATTGATATATCGGAATCTAACAACTCAAACTGTTAGCTAAGCTAGCTCCAGGCTAGCAGCCTAGCAAAACAATCCAGCAGCGCTCCTTCCTGGGCCACCGGAACCACCGGCGCACGGCACGCGGCCCAACTCACCGCAGATACTGGGCGCAGGGGTTCATCCTGCCGGGTCAACACCGGTCCTTTACACTACGACTGGACCGAAGCTAGGGCTCCTCCAGGCGCCATCATGTTGCTGTGTGACCCGCTGAGGGCCTGTGGTGCGGGGGCGGAGCAGGGGCGGAGCACCGGGGGGGGCCTGCGGGGACCCGGAGCCCACAGAGTTTTGTTTATGAACTATTTGTAGTCAAATAAAATAACGCATTCTTACATAATAAGAATAAATAATAATAATAGATTTTAATTCAAAGGCGCCTTTCTAGACACTCAAGGTCACTGTGCAAAAGATAAAAACACAATGGCAGAAACAAAGTCAAAACACAGAATAAAACCATTTAAAAATACAAAGGCTGGGAAGTTACTATTAAAGTCATAGGGAAGTCATTTAAATGTCAAATCATTCTGGCTTAAACATATAAATGTACTCTTGAGACAATATTGTCCCAAAAGTTAGAAAATTTCTATTAAAAAATAATCCTGTCTTAAAATCTGTGGGGGGGTTTCTTTCTTTATTTTATGCAGGCCAGTTAGTTATATGTCAGCTTCTAAACCTAAATTCAGCCAATCATATATCAACGGTCATTTGTCAATCAATTTTTTTTGGTCATAGCATCTTGATTCATATGTCGTAGCTATAATATGCAACGGTTGAAATAAGAAATCAGAATCCTTTCCTTTCCCATTGAGTTGCGTCCCAGTGTT
>NW_015152152.1:59412-61193 GCF_000732505.1 Cyprinodon variegatus
CGCTCGACTGTTTACGGGTCCGCTGCATCGCAGGCCTCCGGGGCTTGATCCCGGAGCACTCCGGAGTCACGTAAACAGTCGAGCGTAGTGGTGGTTACAAGTCCAAATACACTGCATGACCGTAACTCCAGCAGGCGCTGGCGGTCAAGTGATGATCTGCTAGATAGATAAGCAGTTTGCAGCGGGTTTGGCGGTATGTTTTTATGAAAATCTCCGCAAGTTGGTTGGAGCTGTATGCCAGCCGCTGCCGCCAGGGGCGCCGCGGTTGAAATAAGAAATCAGAATAATTTCCTTCCCCATTGAGTTGCGTCCCAGTGTTCACGGGGATGGACGTCTGTGTCTTCTGCGGGCGTAGAGCTAACAGAACTGGCAGCGTTGCGAGGCAAGGGCTCAAACATGTACGGCTGGAAGCCTTCTACACCAAACCAAGCTTCTGCTGCCCTGAAGTCCGCTTCCACAACATCTTCGTCCATAGCCTGGGTGCCACTCCGAACTTAGTCCCGCCCACAACGTTTGAGGTCGGGAAGTTCGGTCTGGCGTTGCTTAATAGTAGCGCGAGTATCCTCGCACAATATCTGGCGGGCCAATCAAATTGTCAGGGCGAGCTTTATACTATGATGGACAGATGATCAACAGTAACATAATCAACCACGTCACCAAAGCGGGCTTGGGTGACAACAACAATGGCTGCCGCTGGAGAGTTGAGGTGAGTAGGTTCTGCTATTAGGTCTGCTCTAGAAGATATCGACAGCAAATTAATTTTAAAAGAGGAACAGAGAAACACGATCAAGGCTCATCTTCTTATTCTAGGCGTACAACTGCACGCTTTGATTTTTGTTGACAACAACTATGCATTGCTTAACATACGTCACGCACTCCGTTGCTATTATTGGTTGTAGGTCTATCCAATTGAGTGCAGAGGCATTTTTTTTCCTGGATCGTTCGAACTCATATTCTGACTAGAATTGAGTAGGACTACGTCAGGCTACTTCGTCCCCGGTTTCCTCCTCTAAATAAAAAATGGATGACGGAGGAGACTCATCCACGACCTCCGACATTAAACTCTCCTCCTCTTGCTTGTTTCCGCTGTCCATAGCGTTCCTTGACAGTGTCACCAATTTAGTGCTACTTGGTCCTAATGGAATTTCCCATTGGAAACCTACTAGCACTAAGTTGCTAACTGGTTAGCAAGATGCTTCCAACAAACCGGCCACAACCAAACTTGGTTGTGAACCTTCCGCCACAACAATCCCGCCCCTTTATAAACACATTCACTTTATTCACTAGTGTAAAGTCGGGAAACCACTCGGGAGAATTCAGAAATGCAATGGTTGGAACAGTCGCTTCCCAATGACTTTAAACAGATGAGTTTTGAGTTGTGATTTGAAATGGCGAAGTGAATCTGTGTTTCTAAGTAAGGGTGCTAGAGAGTTCCAGGGGTGGGGTGCACAGTAGGCAAATAGCAATATTAGCCTCAGTGTCAGACAATGATCCTTATGAGTTATGAGTTCCTTCTGTGGTAAAAAGGAGCGCCATCACAGATGCTTGTTCCCAGCATCTGATATGAGCAACAAAGGATACGTCGACACCAAACTCGACCTGAACAACAATGGCTATGTTCACACCATGTGCAGCCTGAGCAACAAAGGCCACGTTAACACCAAAGGTGACCTGTGCAACAAAGGCTATGTTCAGACCAAATCTCATCTGAGCAACAAAGGATACGCTGACACTAAACGTGACCTGAGCAACAATGGCTAGGTTCACACCAAACGCAACCT
>NW_015152152.1:62797-69923 GCF_000732505.1 Cyprinodon variegatus
TAAAGCATTTTAGATGGGTATCAGGAGTAATTGTGGGGTTCGCCAGCAGGGGGCAGTGTGACCATTATACTGGCTCCGGGTGGCTTTACTTTAGTCTGCTCCGCTTTACAGCTCTTCTTCTTTCTGCAGAGCGAGTTGAGAAATGGACGCAGAGTTTGCCTGTCTCATTGATTTCTCCTGTTTCCAGGTTGGTAGAATACTTAATTAAGTTAAGCAACCGAGTTGTAATATGTGACATGTCGTTGAATGTTTAAATGTTCGCTAATAGGACAGCTGTATGAATATGAGGACAGATACATCCATGTAGTAGTAGCCGCATTTCCGTGCTTGATTACGTCACGTATTGTTACGGAAACCACATCGGTCAGAGTTTTATTTTTAGCTCCTACGACATTTTTGTAAAGACTATAAGTTTGAAAATATATAGTATATATAGAAACGTTGGACCAAAATGGACCCGATGCAACCAGCGAGCTGCAGCCAGTGAAAAAGATCACCAGATATCGTCGATTCTGTCTACTGATGAAGAGGATACCCCTAACGGATCAAAAAGTAATGACTGTGGATGCAGTGCTGAAATCACCACTCATTAAGAACACAGCGTGAATTGTGATCCTGGACTCTTGTGACCAAGTGAGAGGAATTGGGAAACAGTTATGGCAGATGGTGAGAGGAAAAGGTTGGTGTGGGCCATCAAAAAGACCCTGCTCTCGCTCTCTGCAGATGAACTGTTCCGGGTTGCCAAGTCAGTGGGTGCAGTGCCAGGACCGCCTCAAGTCGCAGATGAGAAGGGTTGTTTTGAGTACATTTGCAGTTTTATGTCCAGTGAGCCTTTACTGGAGTTAGAGGATTTTGGGATGGCACATTTATTAAACCTAAGGGATGTAATCGACACGGTCATTCGGGGTCGTGATTCACAAGTTGCTGTAGCAATTGATGTATCGGTCAGTGGAGATGTAAGTCATGCTAAGAAAGACATTAACCAAACTGATGATACTGATGCTGCAGATCTTGGGTTTGCTAGTGCAACCCACATGACACTTTCTACGGCTAGTGACACACATGACACAGAGCTGCAGAAATTACTGACTAGTTATGAGGTAGTAAGTAAGAAAATTATGCAGCTCAAACACACCCCCATTCCACCGTCTGCACCTCAGTCACCTGTAAAGATTGGGCACACCTTACAGAGTAGTAATGTAGCGGGCATCAGAGGTTTAAGTAAAAACTGAACACCACTGACACATGACAAGTTGCTCTCCTTTAAGAGAGTTGTCTTACCTTCATCACAGAGAACTATAGATTCAGGGGGGTCAGATTGGGGACCAGGGGTCAGATCTCAGCTATAACAGTGTCTGTCGGCAGATGGAGGATGTTTTAAAGGAGCAGTTCAGCGATGCAGAGGTTGTAGAGCTATCCTCAAAGTCATCAAGCCAGGAACTTTTAAAGACATGTTGATGAATAAGGATGATTTCAGTCAATGCAGACACAGGGGACAGGACAGTTTAGCCACAACTGTCCTGTTTAGCCACAGTGGGAAAGGCAGAGGAGACCACAGCAGAGAGAAAACATATGGCTGTGACAATTGTGTGGAGCAAAATCGTCCAGACTCTTCTCACTGTTTCCACTGTAGTGCAGAAGGCCACCGGACAGTGGGCTGCCTAAAGAGACCAACACATCAGGGAAACTGGAGCCGGTCCATGCCGAGGGACAAACAGTAACCGGGTCTCAGCGATCATCCCAACCTGACAATGGTCATAGTGACCAATCTGGAAACGGAAGACTGACAAAAAACTTGAACGCAAAAAAAGGTCAGGTAAATTGGGTCAAGTGCCCAGTCCCTCTCCACATGAGCACACCTGACACAATCTTCCCATTTGAGCCTGATGACTACAATGTGCAGTTGACAGAACTGGATGTGAGGGAAGGTCTGTTGGAGGTACAAAATCCAAGAAAACCCTATGTAGCTGTTCTGGTGGGTAACAACACCAAACATACAGTCACCAAACATACAGCACTTGGCAGCATCCACTATGTTGAAAAAGTGATCGCAACAGACTCACCTCAAGCACACAAGTCCACAGTCACTTTTAACAGTGTTGTATCTACACCTGTAGATGTGGTCCATCGTCATGGCAACCTCCCATCAACCTCAGACACCTTGATGATGAACAGAAGGAAAAAGTTTACAAAATGCTGTGTAAAGAAGCCGGAGCTTTCGCCCATGACAGTGATGATATTGGATGTATACCAAGTCTACAAATGTCGATCACTGTCACAGATAAATTCCCTGTACAGAAAGCATATTCAGCAGTCCCGAAGCCACTGTTCAAAGAGGTAAAGGAGTATGTGCAGGAGCTGCTGATGAGAGGCTGGATTGTTAAATCCAAGTCCCCTTATGCTGCCCCAGTTGTCTGTGTTCGGAAGAAAGATGGCAGCCTACGTCTTTGTGTTGATTATCACCTCCTGAACAAAAAGACTGTNGGGCTACGTTCACACCAAACGCGACCTGAGCAACAATGGCTAGGTTCACACCAAACGCAACCTAAGCAGCAAAGGCTACGTTCACACAACATGCAACCTATGATAAAGCATTTTAGATGGGTATCAGGAGTAATTGTGGGGTTCGCCAGCAGGGGGCAGTGTGACCATTATACTGGCTCCGGGTGGCTTTACTTTAGTCTGCTCCGCTTTACAGCTCTTCTTCTTTCTGCAGAGCGAGTTGAGAAATGGACGCAGAGTTTGCCTGTCTCATTGATTTCTCCTGTTTCCAGGTTGGTAGAATACTTAATTAAGTTAAGCAACCGAGTTGTAATATGTGACATGTCGTTGAATGTTTAAATGTTCGCTAATAGGACAGCTGTATGAATATGAGGACAGATACATCCATGTAGTAGTAGCCGCATTTCCGTGCTTGATTACGTCACGTATTGTTACGGAAACCACATCGGTCAGAGTTTTATTTTTAGCTCCTACGACATTTTTGTAAAGACTATAAGTTTGAAAATATATAGTATATATAGAAACGTTGGACCAAAATGGACCCGATGCAACCAGCGAGCTGCAGCCAGTGAAAAAGATCACCAGATATCGTCGATTCTGTCTACTGATGAAGAGGATACCCCTAACGGATCAAAAAGTAATGACTGTGGATGCAGTGCTGAAATCACCACTCATTAAGAACACAGCGTGAATTGTGATCCTGGACTCTTGTGACCAAGTGAGAGGAATTGGGAAACAGTTATGGCAGATGGTGAGAGGAAAAGGTTGGTGTGGGCCATCAAAAAGACCCTGCTCTCGCTCTCTGCAGATGAACTGTTCCGGGTTGCCAAGTCAGTGGGTGCAGTGCCAGGACCGCCTCAAGTCGCAGATGAGAAGGGTTGTTTTGAGTACATTTGCAGTTTTATGTCCAGTGAGCCTTTACTGGAGTTAGAGGATTTTGGGATGGCACATTTATTAAACCTAAGGGATGTAATCGACACGGTCATTCGGGGTCGTGATTCACAAGTTGCTGTAGCAATTGATGTATCGGTCAGTGGAGATGTAAGTCATGCTAAGAAAGACATTAACCAAACTGATGATACTGATGCTGCAGATCTTGGGTTTGCTAGTGCAACCCACATGACACTTTCTACGGCTAGTGACACACATGACACAGAGCTGCAGAAATTACTGACTAGTTATGAGGTAGTAAGTAAGAAAATTATGCAGCTCAAACACACCCCCATTCCACCGTCTGCACCTCAGTCACCTGTAAAGATTGGGCACACCTTACAGAGTAGTAATGTAGCGGGCATCAGAGGTTTAAGTAAAAACTGAACACCACTGACACATGACAAGTTGCTCTCCTTTAAGAGAGTTGTCTTACCTTCATCACAGAGAACTGAAGATTCAGGGGGGTCAGATTGGGGACCAGTGGTCAGATCTCAGCTATAACAGTGTCTGTCGGCAGATGGAGGATGGTTTAAAGTGCACATGGTTTATAATCAGGGCTTCATTGCTGAGGGTTCACGCCACCTGACTGCCTTCATCACCCCATGGGGCCTCTATGAATGGGTCTGCATCCCATTCGGACTCTCAAATGCCCCAGGAGGTATTAGGCACTCTCAGGGATGAATGCTGCATCCCATATCTGGATGATGTGCTCTGTTATGCAAGAACATTTGATGAACATGTGGAGGCCCTCCGCAAAGTTCTCCAGGCTCTTCAACAACACCGAGTAAAACTGAGACCAGAGAAATGTGAGCTTTTCAAAAAGAAGTCAGGTATATGGGGCGCCTTGTGTCAGCTGATGGTGTCAAGATAGACCCACGGGACCTTGAAGCAGTCAACACCTTGACAAGCAAGATGCCACAGACAGTTGGTGAGGTAAGGAAACTGACCGGCTTCCTAGGATATTATCAGTCATACATCCAAGATTTTTCCAGGATCTCAAAGTCAATCTATGAGCTTCTCCAAACTAAGTCAGGGAAAGCGCAGATTCCAACATGTGGGAAAACCACCAACGCACCACAGCTGCCTTCCTGAGAGCCTGTTGACTGGACTCCTCAACATCAGGAAGTCTTAGAGCAACTGGACACTCTCCTTATCACCCCACCTGTCTTAGCACACCCTGATTTCAACCTACCTTTCACGCTGCATACAGATGCTTTAGACCAAGGCCTGGGGGCTGTCCTCTATCAGCGTCAGAATGGAAAGTTGAGAGTCATTGGCTATGGCTCGTGGACTTTAACACCAGCTGAGCGTAACTACCACCTGCATAGTGGGAAATTGGAGTTCCTCGCACTGAAATGGGCAGTTTGTGAAAAGTTCCGGGACTACCTGACCTACACTCCCCATTTCACTATGTACACGGACAACAACACACTGTCTCACCTCCCCTTGGACATGGAAAAATATAAAAGAGTTTGTACAGAGGAGCTCTCGAACGAGGTGGTGCGTGCTACATGGGATGGAGGTCAGGCAGCAGAACGGAAGGTGGCCTGGGTTGCAGTACTTAACATCTGTTATCCAGATCCTCCCCTGCAACCTCATGGTCACCTGCCAGCTATCAGCCATGATGATCTTGTTAAGTCTCAAAGAGAGGATCAGGCTATAGGCAAGATTATTGAGTTAAAGGAGTCAAACACAAAGCTGACAGATGACATACGCCAAACTGTAATTAGAGCCACCAGAAAGTTGCTGCATGAGTGGAGTAAGCTGCAACCTGAAGACGGACTCCTTTACAGAAGGACAAACCAGCAAAAGCAGTAAGTCCTCCCTCTGAAACACAGGCCAATAGCTCTGAGGTACCTACACAATGAGATGGGTCATGTAGGCACAGAGAGAGTGCTGCATCTTGCTTGGGAAAGATTTTACTTGCCCTTTATGGCTAAAGAAATTGAGGACTATGACACCCGAAAAAGTCCCTGTATCAGGTCTAAGAAACCCACGACACACACTCGAGCTCCTATGGGCAGCATCAAATCGAAATTATCCGTTAGAGCTTGTGTGAATTGAATACTTACATTTGGAAACCAGTTGTGGGGGATATGAATATATCCTTGAAGTGATTGATCATTTCACTAGATTTGCCCAGGCATACCCCACAAAGAACAAGAGCGGGAAAACAGCTGCAGAGCGTATCTTCAATGCTTTCATACCACGGTTCGGATATCCATCCAAACAACATCATAACCAGGGTCGTGAATTTGAGAACAAACTGTTCCAATCATTAAAGCGGCTGTCATGGGTCGGCCACTCGTGGACATCAGCAGCTCGCAACCCAGCTGAGCGGTTGAACCACACCATCCTCCAGATGTTAAGAAAATTGACTGATAGTGAGAAACTGCGGTGGAAGAATCACCTCCCACATGTTATAAATGCATACAATTGTACCAGACACGAATCAACCGGCTACTCACCTTTTTTCCTCCTCCATGGCCGTCACCCACATCTCCCAGTCGGTAACATAAGCTATGTTTTATCTTAAGATGAAAAGAGAAAATGTACCGGGTAACAGTGGTTATTGTCATTTCGATTTAGTTAATTGTACAAGAATGATAACCCAGTATTTGCTGATAGTGACAAAAGACAAATTGTATTGTATTTTGAAGCTATTATTATTTCATAGAGAACATTGTGTGTTCGTGACAGATGGGTTTAAATTGTGAATGTTTTAATAAAATTCATCTTTCCGCTGAGCGAGTTGAGAAACGGATGCAGAGTTTGCCTGTCTCATTGATTTCTCCTGTTTCCAGAGAGAGCATATAGGCTGGTTACGTGGTGCCAGTCCGGTACCTGTAACATGTTCAATGGATAAAAAGTAGTTTTAATATCTTTTTAAGTGAGAAAGTCCACCTGAAAACTTCATCTGTGTGGTGAGTTATTCAGGATTATGATCCTGCCTTCAAATATTATTTCTCTGTTGGAGCCTCTCAGACCACATTCCCACGATATGGAGCTGCAGCAGCAGCTGTCTCAGGTCCGCTGTAGCTACCAGATCTTGCTTCATGCCAGTGACGTTACGCTACATGATTGGCTGAACGTTGCCACATGACATAAAATATTATGGTTGCCTAGACAACCATAATAACATCAACCAGTGTCAGTGTGCCAAGTCGGGAGCATCTGTAGCGTTAGCATATCTAATGACCAATGAAATTTTACCTGATTTATAACAAAACTGTAAAAATCTGTTTATGGTGAAATAAGTAACTGTTAGACCATGATATAAAAGGGGAGAGCTGGGTAGCGCTGTGGCTAGCTGTGCTCAGTAGCTAACAGGTTGGCCTCTTTCAGCTCAATCAGTTAACCACGTTTGGCGACACTACTTTTAAATATTTGTCAACGACAATCGTTCGTTTTCTACAAGTAGAATAACTCTTTTATTTGTCTAAAATTTCTACGAAAGTCATTTGTTTAAGATGTCCCATTTTGTCATCTGCCCTCAGATCTTAATAAAAAGAATAGAAAAAAGCTGAGACATTTTGTCAACTTAATAAATGGCAGATCTCAGTCTTAGAGGGCAGTGCTTTCCTTCAAGACTGACAATTTTTGTTTTCTACTTTCCACTACCTTAGATTACAGATGAAATGTCAAGTACCGTATTTTCACGACTATAAGGCGCACATAAACGTCTTTTTTT
>NW_015152152.1:71946-73053 GCF_000732505.1 Cyprinodon variegatus
TTGACATTTTAAGTTAAGTTAGGTGTAAAAAAATTGTTTCAGAGGAGTGATCATAGCGCTCTAAATGAGCTGCACTGTGTCTCCCTGCCAGCTCCCACATCAGCTTCTCTGATTGGTTGATGTGACGGGTGGAGCAGCTAAAGTTCAGATTTTCCAACTGCAGCATTCACTGCTTGTGAAGCGTGCCATGCACCTTAGAAGCTCCTGAGATGCTGCTTTAGCTGCTCAGATGCTTCAAGATGTGCTGCAGGATGGTTTTAGATGCTGCTTGATGTGCATCAATCATAGACTTTGCATGTATTCAGCCTGCTTCTGCTGCTCAAATCATGTTTGATGTGAACGTAGCATTAGACTTTATAAAATCACTGATTGGTGTTTATAGACAGGGGCCAACGGGGGCCAGTTCCCCCGTAGATCATCTCCTGGTCCCTGTTATGGCCCCTGTACTGAAGACATAATTCTCAAAGAAATTTTTAAGGTCCCCAAAAATATGCGCTGGAACAGACATGGTTACTGATAGGTCCTGTTTTGCTAATTATTTAAAATCAATAAAGTGATAGCTTCAGTGGTACTGAGATAAGATCCCAGTTTTCATCTGCTAAATGTTTTTTTTTTTTTTTTCAAAAAAAAAAATAGTCCACCTTTAACTGAATTTAACAGTTTTTCCTAAGTTTTCATTCATATTTAATAGAAAACGGTAATTTTATCTTAAATTTATTCAAAAATATGAAAACTTTTAATGCAGCTAGATTAATATATTTCAATTGTTTTTTTTTTTTATTATTTCATGCTTTGCTGTTCCCCCATGAAAACACGCTGGTAACCCTCCTGGCCCAGTGGTACATTTGGTCTAGAACCGCAACTGATCCCAGTTATTAATTACTGTTACTATTTTTATGCATGATGATTGCAATTTTTTTGGATTAATCTTCATTAATTTTTGTTCTTTTTGCTTAAATCATTTAAATCAAATAAAATTTAAGACGAAAAGGACCTACTGTGTTTTTGTTTTGTGGGTTGATGTGAATAATAAAAAATACCTGCAAACTGGCAGATAATGTTTTACAGAATAAGAATAATTAAATGTTCTCATTTGTAAAACAGATG
>NW_015152152.1:75832-76873 GCF_000732505.1 Cyprinodon variegatus
AAAGTGAAAGTTTGTCAGAATAAAGCCTGAGCTGCCATAGAAAAACACGTCCCTGTTCCTCCTGAAGACGAACGAAGTTCATCTTTTCCTTCCCAACAACAGACTCTGATTCTGGTGAGTGAAGCAGAAAACAGTTTAAATGAGTTTCTACTAACAGCTTTTAAAGGGGTTATAGAATGATTCTATAGGGTATCTGGTCCTTAAGGTCTCTGAATAGGGTGTGTAACATTGGTTGGGCTGAAAATGACATAGTTGCTGTTCTTTGAACCCTAATACAAGCTTGATAAAAACACTGGAATGAAACGACTGGTTTTCTTCCTGTTATTTTATGCTCATGAATATTTAGATGAGCTGTGCGCTGATTGGTTGGTTTACAATGAGCGAAGCTGCTGAGGAAAGACGCACCATAGCAACAAGCACTCACTCACTGAAACATCAAATTGTTGATATGGTAGAGGGACCAGACGTCCTCTTTTTCCTGGACATGTCCCACTTTTCATACCTAAAAAAATGTCCAGGGGGGAATTTCAACCCAAGTTTATACGAACTCGGGGCTTCGTTTAGATTCGCCCATTTTATGGTGGAAGTTCAGAATTGTGAGATTTGCAGAGAAAGGAGGTGTTGATGGGGTTTGAACTTCTCTGTACGTCCATTTCACCCACTGAACTATCGTTATTCATCTATGACGATGGAAACTCGGTTTTGCATTCTATGACCCCTTTAAGGACAAACAGTAAGCTGGAGAAAATTCTTCAGGACTCAGAATAAATCTGTAGTAAATTGAAAGAAATGACTATAAGATTACTGCGATGGACTGGTGACCTGTCCAAGGTGTTCACCGCCTCTCGCCCGTAGACAGCTGGAGATAGACACCAGCACCCCTCGTGACCCCACTCAGGATAAAGATTATAAGGAACTGGAACATTTAGCAACTTCAAATAAAGACTTTAAACTGTTTATTCTGTCCTCAGAGTTCAGACATGTCTTCTAGCAGCAACCTACGGTCTGAGGATCAGTTCCTGTGCTCCATCTGTCTGGATG
>NW_015152152.1:79577-81379 GCF_000732505.1 Cyprinodon variegatus
CAGCATCTCGTCTCTCCATGGATCAAAATGAGCCTTTCCTCTTCTTTGACACATATCTGCACTTCCTGAACCTCCTGAATTGGACCTCATCTCTCCCACAGAACAGCTCCAATCAGGCCCTAAATGTTCCCAGACACTTTGCAGAGGTCTGCACATTTTTACCAAGAGTGTAAAATCTATCATAGAAAGACTGAATGATTAGACAGAAATATATATTAGAAACCTAAAAACTGTGATATCTGCACATTTTATCATACTGGCTCCCACTGTTCATTTATAGGATAATAGTTGAAAAATGACAAATAATTCTTTAAATTAAGATATTTTCAGTTAAGAGACGTGGTTAGAGACTCTTCATTTAGACTGTTTAGGTATTTATTTATCTGATGAACTAAAGGGATTTATTGCTATTTATTGCTATCACCAATAAAACTTGCGATGGCAAGTGACCAACCACCAGATGGCGCCCTGTATGGAGGACCAATCCTGCCATAATTAAAAATAAATAAATAGGCAGCGGTTGAAATCGAGTTAGAATGAAGTCTGAATATTTCAGCAAACAAGACAGAAGGAGAAAAAACACTAGATATGTATGGGGTTAAAATAATATCAGAAATCAAATAGATCTGTCTGGGTTTAAAGTTCCTGCGGCTGAATCAGGGCTGGACTGGGGGAAATTTGTGGCTTCGGAGCAGAGACAGGTGCACCTGATATTGATGAAAGGACAGTAAAACCCATGAAAAATAACTTTTTCTGGTGACAGTGCATGCACACTGTTTTTTAAGTGTTTATATTTAATAAATTGATATTTACAACTTTTTTGCTAAGTTTTGAAAGAATGGGTGGAAACTTTGGGAGAGGTTTTCTCTGTCCCTCTGTTTGTCTTTGGACCCAGATACTCAGTAAGGAGAAAACTGACGTTAGTTTTAATTAATTTTTATTTTTGAGGGTGGTTAAACTTGCAGTTTGGAGGACCAGGAAGAACCAGCTGCTGGGTCAGGGTTGGTCAGATGTGGTGCAGAACCTGAAAGGTCTGGTTGCAGCTGGTCTGAGAGTAGAAATGCTTTCTACACACTGACCAGTAATCTGGAGCCCTTTAGGGCTCTGTGGGGATCAGAGATGTTTTATGCTCAGTAGAGAAAGATGGCTCACTGGTTCTTAATATTTAACTTATTTAACTTGTGTGTGTTTGTGTGGTAATGGTTGTTTTTATTGTGGTTATGGAAGCAGGGTCTGTTTTCTGATGTGAAGCAAAAAAAGACGTCAAAGGTCTCTCTCGTTTGTCTCTCTCTATCCATCTCTCTCTCTCTCTCTCTCTCTCACTTCCGGTGAGTGTGAGTGCAGGTGGTGGACGTGAGAGTGGCGCAGAGATTTGAATAGTTTTTTTTCTTTTCTTCCCATGGTCTGATTTTGGTTTCTATTGTTTCTCTGACTGCTCTGAAATGCACCAAACCAGGTAAGGTTATTATTATTTATTTTCTCATTGAGGTTTAGCCAGGTAAACGGTAGGTGCGTTAGTTAGTTGTTTCCAGGAGGCATGGCGTCCCCCGCGACGCCTCCTCCGTCTATCAGGCAGGGAGTGCGGATAGTCCCGCCGGATGGCTCTGTATCTGTAGAGGAGGTGTTGTTGGCTGTTGGTGAACAGGTAGGACACGACAAACTCTCTCACGCTTCACGAATGAACAAAGCAGTGGTGGTGTTTTTGAAAGATGAGCCGACTGTCCATCAGCTGATTGAGGCCGGGGTGGTTGTCAGGGATTTATTCCTGCAGGTCTCCCCTCTGTCAGTGCCATCCACACGGA
>NW_015152152.1:85216-86417 GCF_000732505.1 Cyprinodon variegatus
CTCTCTCTCTCTCTCTCTCTCTCTCTCTCTCTCTCTGTGGTTAGGGTTGCAGCTGTATCCAGTAAAATTACTTTAATAATTGAGGTATTAAAGGGATCCCAGAGCATAAAATAAAATAATACATATTTAGTTTGTTTTTAGTAAGAACAAAGATAACCAAGATGAATGAAAACATGTCATGAGTTTGAGCTATTTTTTTTACTGTTTCCAAGATAAGGTAGTGCAGCCATAAACTGATGTCAAATCATAGTAAAAAGCTTTAGGCTGATAAATAAATAAGGTGTCTTCAAGAACATCTTACCAAAAGTAGTCTAAAATGAACGGTAACAGGTCAACTTTAAAAATTTTGATTGACAAAAGATAGGTTATGGGATTAAACATAGCTGGATGGCTTAATTAAATAAGGGCTACTGATAATAAATGTATTTATTTAATTTTTATTTCTTTTTTACATTTCTTTCTTTTGTTTTATTTAGAATAAAGTGTACTGGTAAGTCTTTAGATTAGCAGACATAACTTGGGGTTTCTGTTTTTGTTTTTTGTTTCTTTATAGTTTTATTACAATATAAAACGAGCCACAAGGCTTATTTTAGAATTTGAATTTAAAATTTGTGTGGTTTACTTTCTGGAGAAATCTTTAAGGTGAGCCTGTTGGTCCGGGGATTCGCCGAGTTCGGGGGGTGACTCTGAAGCATTTTTTCCTGTGTTGTTGGTTCTGCAGCCGAGTTCATAAGTAGAAGTGGATAACTGTTCTTAACAGACACCTCGTTCAGCCCCCTATAGTCAATGCAAGGTCTGAGGGACCCATCCTTCTTTCCCACAAAAAAAAACCCTGCACCAGCAGGGGATGATTATTCCTGCCTTGAGTGACTCGTTTATGTACTTCTGCATGGCCTGGGACTCTGGTATGGACAGAGAGTAGAGTCGACCTCTAGGGGGGTTGTTCCAGGTAGCAGTTTGATGCTACAGTCGAATGGACGGTGAGGCGGTAGGGCTGTGGCTCTGGACCTATTAAAACCTCTTTCAGATCATGGTACTCTGCAGGAACCTTAGAAAGGTCAGGGTAAACCTCCTCCACCTCATTCTCTGCAGTTAAAAGAGGTTGGGCAGACAACAAGCAGGACTGAGAACAGGAGGGAGCCCACCCCATTCCCTCCACTCTTCTCCAGTCAATCAGGGGATTGTGTCTCCGGAGTCAGGT
>NW_015152152.1:87984-89557 GCF_000732505.1 Cyprinodon variegatus
AACCTGTGGGGAGTCAACTTCAACTAGCAGTTCAACCGGTTCCGTGACGAGGTCGGAGTGGTTTAACCAGTGGCAAGAACGCTGTGGGGTGACGAGCCCGGGAGGAGTCTAATGTTCAGTCCTCTGGCAAATCCCTCAATCATGAACTTTGTGTCTGCCCCAGAATCAACAACAACAGACAGATTATGTGACTTGGCTGAAACTGTCAAGGTAGCAGGTAGCAAAAGGTCTGGGGAGACAGAGAGCCTGGTGCGGCTCAAAGGAGCAGAGGAGAACAACCTGGGATGAAACTGGTTAGCTGTTCGGCTCTCCCTTCGACGTTCCAACAGTCGAAGGTCAATCCGGGTTGCCAGATCCTCCAAATCCTTTAGGGTCCGTTGGAAATCCCGGGTGGCAAGCTCATCCTTTTTTTTCTCATTGAGTCCAGTAATGAAGACGTCCATCATTGCGTGCTCATTCCAGCGGCTCTCTGCTGCTAAGAGATGAAAGTCAATTATATATTCAGACACAGACTTATCGCCCTGCCTCAGGGTTAGGATCCCCCTAGCGGATTCCCAACATGGTAGCACGGGGCTTAAAATTCTAATCATCTCCTGGGAGAAGGCATCATATGAGTGGTAGATGTCTGAATCATTTTGCTATTCAGAAGTTCCCCATAATCTTGCCTTACTGACCACCAGGGAAAAACATATGCAACCCTGGAGCGGTCAGTGGGGTATGCGCATGGCTGTAACTCAAACTGAATCTCACATTGCGTGAAAAACGCCTGGCAGCGGCAATGTAGCCGAGTGTGACGCGGTGACTGGCGGCGATGCCTGAGGAAGCAATGTAACTGGAGGAGCCTGGTCACGGAGATGTGAGAGGATTTCACCAGCCTCCAACTGAGAAGATGATCTCTCCACGCCAACATGCCACTGATCGTCTGGTGTTGGCCAGATTATACTGTAGATAGACAGAGAATGGATCTAAATAAACCAAGACAGGTTAGCGACATTTGATTAGTTTATTGAACAGGTTACTCTGAGAGCGGGACTGAATCTGAGTGGGGGAAACAGACTGCAGGCAGACAGGCGGGCAGATTGTGAGAGGTTTATCTGTTCGTTGTCCAGGAAGGGAAGGCAGGTGGTAATCCAGAGAGAGGGGCGCAGGAAGTCCAATCGGAATGAGACTTATTGCTTTTTTTTTTTTATTATGAGTAGTGGCTGTAGTGAGTGTTGATAAGGGTTTCCCCAAACCTCTACACAGTAATTAAAAAAAGGTAACAGTAGTGAGCAGTATAGGATGTGAAGTGCTTTGGAATCCAGAATGTACTTAGCTCTTGCTAGGACTGAAATACTTCCGGACAGTTTGGTTTTGATGTGTTTTATATGAGGCTTCCAGCAAATCTTGTCATCTATGATCACTCCAAGGAATTTATTCTCATGTACTCTTTCTATGTTAACCCCTTCTATCTGTATCTGTGCTTGATGCTTTGACTTAGTTTCTGAGTACCATGAATGTAGTTTTACTCAAATGTATTGATAACCTGTTTATGTCAAACCATTGTTTTATTTTCTTTAATTCTGAAGTGATT
>NW_015152152.1:90832-91966 GCF_000732505.1 Cyprinodon variegatus
TTTTATTATTTTTATATCTATTCCATCGTGATCAGTGGATGGTTTGTTTTTGCATTCTTTAACAATATCAATTATTTCTTTTTCATCTACTGCTGTCAGAAATATTGAACTGGGATTTCTTTCTATTAGCTTCTTATATGTACTTTCTCATGATTGTGGAACCGGGATTTGTTCCAAGTTTGGTCCCACGTTTGCAAAAAATGTATTGAAATATTAACCACATCCTCCATGTTATTAATATTTTTTTCATTCTCAATGAAGTAATGGTGGTTAGTATAAGTAGCCTAACTATTATTATTGTCATGATGGGTGAAGATTCTAGCCCATATGCAGAAAACACTCAGGAGGCAGGGAAAAAGTTCAATTGTTTATTATTTGTAGAACAAAGCAGATCAGGAAGTATTCTGGTCCAGGGCTGATCATACAGGATTCTTCGTAATCTGAGATTCAGGCTGAACGGTGGAGAAAGGAAACCATAAGAGTCCAGAGACTGAGAGATGAGCAGAGAGCTAGGCAGCAGTAAGGCTAGGCTTCAGGCAAGCTGAGACTCAGTCCTTGGGTAGTTCCAAGTTCTCACCTAGAGAACAGGCAGGCAGATTCAGAAAGTTGATCCTCTGGATGGGCTGCCAGAAGCAGGAAGGCAGGGTTCTGAAGATGAGCTCCTCCAGAGCTCCTGAGATGCGGCAGGCAAACTTCAGCACGGGAGACTCTTCCAGAGTTTCCAGAGTTCAGCCTAGAGCAGGTTGGCAGGCTTCAGATGATGAGCTCCTCCAAGCTCCTGAGATGCGGCAGGCAGAGTTCAGCAATGGAGACTCCTCCAGAGTCCCAGGGTTCAGTCAGATTCCTTCCTAGAAGCAGAGAAGACACAACTGATCAGGTTCTGGTTCTGGTTGCTGTGGAGTCAGAAGATCAGACAGACTGGTTGGCTCAGGGTTGCTGTACCGAGATTAACAAACACTCTGGCATGGGAGTGTTGTCCACAGCCTCCTTAAGTACTGGTCCCCTGATTAGCAGATGAGAGTCAGCTGGTGAATGCAGCTCCAGGTTCAGGAGATCCAGTACGCCCTCTGGTGGAGGATGGTAGACAGCACCCCAGATACCAGCAGCAAAAAACAAAACAATCAGGAAGGGATC
>NW_015152152.1:95437-96503 GCF_000732505.1 Cyprinodon variegatus
TATTTCTTACATTTATTTACAGTCTCTATAGTTCTGTGATTTATAAATTCTCTATAAAGCATATTTTTCTTTTTACATGCGTTTTGTAATCCCTTGGAAATCCAAGGTCTATCATTTAGTTTTTGTTTTCTGCTATATATTTTCATTGGACAATTTTTATCATATAATAATTTAAATATCCTTAGGAATTCTTCATATACTTTGTCAACATCTTTTTCCTTATCAATAAACTTCCAGTCTTGTGCTAGCAGATCAATTGTTAATGCCTCCATTGTTTCTTCTGTCCTGTCCCTTTTGGAAATTGGATTAATAACATGTCTGCTCAGAGTGTACATGCTGTCATAAACTATAAAAATTGGTAGGTGGTCACTGATGTCGTTTATTAGTAATCCACTTACTGTGTTGTTATGTATGCTATTTGTAAATATATTGTCTATTAGCATTGCACAATGAGAAGTAATTCGGCTGGGTTTGGTAATTTTGGGATTGAGGCCTAGACTAAACACAGTGTTGATAAATTCCTCTGTCATTTTATGGTTATTTGGATTTAACAAGTCAATATTGAAGTCCCCATAGATGAACATAACTTTGTGTTTTTGTGAATGTCTCTTCCATCCATTCCTTAAAAGTATTATTATTCGAACCTGGTGACCTGTATATGCAACTTACAATAATATTTTTCTTCTTTTCCATACATATTTCTATTGTGACACATTCCAATAAATTATTCACCAAAATTGACATTTTTTCCACCCCCTTGTAATTTAAATCCTTATCCACATATAGTATCACACCACCCCCACTCTTGTTAACTCTGTTAATAGAAAACATTTCATATCCTTCAATTCCAAAATCCAATTCTTTTTCACTGTTTATCCAAGTTCCTGTTATTGGAATTATGTTAAAGCGCTGTTTCAATTGCTTTAGATAGTGTTTGATACTGTGAAAGTTGACATACAGGCTTCTGCTGTTAAAGTGGATAATGGATAAATGGATAATGGTTAATTTTGTTTGAATAAGTGCTGACTACACTACGTATGGAAATGTCTCAAAATGTACAATGGAT
>NW_015152152.1:98660-103872 GCF_000732505.1 Cyprinodon variegatus
GATAAGACCCGGAAGAAAAAGATAAGTGAACTGAAACACCAGATTTCTTATTCACAATGAAAAAGCATGAGCGACTTATTAAAAACAGGTTGATTAATATTGATCCATGAATAATATATAGTATATAGTTTACAGGGATCAAAAAGAGAAATAATACCTTTCTCCACAACATGCAGTAGTTGGGTTATAATTAAAAAAATATATCATTAATGATGACATCAACATGAAAGTGAAATATGGGAATAATTAAAAAAAAAACAGGTAGGAATGTTCAGATATCATCAGGTGGTAGGTTAGTCTTAAATAAATGAATAAAAATGAATGACTTTGAGGTGTTTTACTTTGTTATAAATTAGACTGGGTTTTTGATAAATAGTTTGGTCAGTTTGAATTAGCATAACATTAAAGGGACAACAAGTTAAAACTTCAACATTTGGTAATAATAAAGTAGCAACAACAAAATGCAATTTAGGATAAATTAGAACATTTTCTGAGTGAATGTTTAATAAAATTCTGCACCAAGCTGGTTATTCTTAGAAATTAAAGAACTTTAATCACTTGATGGTAAGAGGACAGGAGTAAACTAAAAACGCAGTTATAAGTTTGTAAGAAACTAAAACTTAATATGCTGTGATGTGTTTGTAAAAATAGTTTTAAAGTTTTCTTTAGGTAATCCATGAATTGAATGTTACAATGTGTAAAACAGGGTTAAATGCTTTATAAATATCTACAGGTTTCTTTAGAGCTTTGACATAGGTCCTTAAATGAGAGTATATTGGTTGCAGTAATTTGAGCTTATATGGACAAAATAGTAAACTGAAAAATCCATAGGATGTTTAGGCAGAATACTTTGGTTATAGTTAACTTTCAACTGCCAGGCATTGAAAGTTAAGATATGTTTAAACTTTTTGATTAGACTGTTGTCAGAAAAGTTTTATTTCTCTTCTATTATATATTAATTTATCCTACTTAGTCACTATAAAAGTTTTCACTCAGTCTGTTTCTCTCTCAAGGCCACACCATTCTCTGCAGGATGGTGTTTGTAGACCAGACATAGCTTCTTCCCATAATAAACCATATTCTTTCTCAAGTTTATTCATAACATGTTATTGTTTAACCAAAGTGTCTGTAATTTGTTTTGACCCTAACTACTTTCCATTGTTGTAAGTAAGGAGGAACGAACGCTGCTCTAGTAGAACAGAGCAGAATGCTGTGCCATAAGGGCTGTATGATGACTGTTCTCTCTTTGCAAAGATATGAATAAATGTGCCGAGTGAGTGAAACCCATCGATCGTTTATTTAACTAGGGTGAACAGTTGAATACTTTTTTCCCACGACAATTTGCCGTTGTCAAAGCAGGATTCTCCTTGACTGATTTTTTTCTGAGGACAGCGATTGTCAGAAGTGTCAGGTACCACCTGGAGGAAGCAGTCTTCCAGCCTCAATACCCCGTTAGAAGGTTAAGGGAGTGAGGACTTCTGGCATCGAGGTCCCTGNATGAGAACAGGACACTGGCAGTGATGGGGTGATGGAAGGTCATGGGATCATCGGATAAGACCCGGAAGAAAAAGATAAGTGAACTGACACACCAGATTTCTTATTCACGAATGAAAAAGCATGAGCGACTTATTAAAAACAGGTTGATTAATACTGATCTATGAATAATGTTTATAGTTTACGGGGATCAAAAAGAGACATAATACCTTTCTCAACAACATGCAGTAGTTGGGTTATAATTAAAAAAATATTAATGATGACATCAACATGAAAGTGAAATATGGGAATAATTTTCAAAAAAACAGGTAGGAATGTTCAGATATCATCAGGGGGTGGGGTAGTCTTAAAAAAATGGTTAAAAAGGAATGACTTTGAGGTGTTTTACTATGTTATAAATTAGACTGGGTTTTTGATAAATAGTTAGGTCAGTTTGAATTAGCATAACATTAAAGGGACAACAAGATGAAACTTCAACATTTGGTAATAATAAAGTAGCAACAACAAAATGCAATTTAGGAGAAATTAGAACATTTTCTGAATGAATGTTTAATAAAATTCTGCGCCAAGCTGGTTATTCTTAGAAATTAAAGAACTTTAATCACTTGATGGTAGGAGGATAGGAGTAAACTAAAAACACAGCTATAAGTTTGTAAGAAACTAAAACTTAATATGCTGTGATGTGTGTGTAAAAATAGTTTTAAAGTTTTCTTTAGGTAATCCATGAATTGAACGTTACAATGTGTAAAACAGGGTTAAATGCTTTATAAATATCTGCAGGTTTCTTTAGAGCTTTGACGTAGGTCCTTAAATGAGAGTATATTGGTTGCAGTAATTTGAGCTTACATGGACAAAATAATAAACTGAAAAATCCATAGGATGTTTAGGCAGAATACTTTGGTTATAGTTAACTTTCAACTGCCAGGCATTGAAAGGTAAGATATGTTTAAAGTTTTTGGTTAGACTGTTGTCAGAAATTTTTTATTTCTCTTCTATTATATATTAATTTATCCTATTTAGTCCCTATAAAAGTTTTCACTCAGTTCGTTTGTCTCTAAAGGCCGCACCACTCTCTGCAGGATGGTGTTTGTAGACCAGACATAACTTTTTCTCATAACAAATCAGATTCTTTCTCAAGGTTTATTCATAACATGTTACTGTTTAACTAAAGTGTCTGTAATTTGTTTTGATTTTGACTACTTTCCATCGTTGTAAGTAAGGAGGAACGAACGCTGTCCAGATTAGAACAGAGCAGAATGCTGTGCCATAAGGGCTTCATGATGACTGTTCTCTCTTTGCAAAGATATCAATAAATGTGCCGACTGAGTGAAATCCATCAATCTCCGTTTATTTAACTAGGGTGAATAGTTGACAGAGGTGGGAAAAGTAATAAAATATCATACTCAAGTAAAAGTACCAATATTTGGATGAAATATTACTCAAGTAAAATTACCCATCAGAAAAATTACTCGAGTAAAAGTAATAAGTAGCTAATTTAAAATGTATTTTAAGTAAAAGTTACTTAGTTACATTTAAAAAAAAACTGTTGAACGGGGCAGGGGATCATAGGGAGTCCTAAATCCAAAACTATTTAGTTTTTAATTAAAGAAAAATCTATACAAATGTATACACATGACACACATGACATTAAAGACCCTTATAAATGTATAATGTGCTATTTTAGTGCAGAACATCCCATAAAATGTTTTCAATGATTCCACATCAATTGAAAGTGGAATTGCCATGAATTGTTCATTCTGAGTGCCATCCTTCTTTTAACATTAACAGTTATAATGCAAATCAAGGCTAAATCACGTGTTTTGACTCCATACATAACCAAAATAGAGCTAAAATCTCAGTGTCAGGGACATTACAGAAAAATAAAAGCAAAATAGTGCAACACTCTGATGGCAGGCTGGGCATTTAATTTCTAATGATAAAACAGGTCAAAAAAACTTCTAACTAAAAAATTATAAATGACACTCCCCCATTGTATATGTACACCTTAAAGGAGAAATCCAGTGAGTTTTCACATAGATCTGTTTCTCGGTGTTGGAAAAAAAAAACCCTGAAAACAATTGGTTTTACCTAGCTCGAGGAGTTACAGCCAGCAGCTAGGCCGTAGCAACTCAAGCTAGGTAAAACCGGTTGTTTTCGTCGTCGCTCTCCTGATCCCCCTCCATCTCTTCCCCAATCTCCTACAGAAAGACTTGGCGCCTGGTACAGTGTTGCCAACTCCTCAGTAAGGAAAGTAGCTATTGGCTGTGCTATAAGTTGCTGAATGACGTCATTGCCTAATTTGCATAATATATATATATATATTTTTTTTTTTTCAATTTTTTTTAATGTAACTTTTTATTTTTTCCCTTGTGGTCCACTAAGGACCTTAAAAATCATGCTAAAACATGAACATTTTGAACCACAACATTTTTGTTTACATTACATTAAAGGAATAGTACACCCAAAACATGATTAGCCTTCATTTTCTACTCACCCCCATGCTGAACAACACTCTGGAGTACTTTTTTGATNATAAAAGATAACTTTTCTTTTTGGGGAGCAGAAAGGCAGTTCAGGTTTTTTTCCACCTGTGAACCAAAAGACCTCGCATAGGAACGTGAGGCTCTCTCTAAGAGTGAGAGGAAGGTTGTAGGTGCCACCAGAAGGTAATTAATTTTACTGAGACGTCGGTAATCTAGAATGGGATCCCCCCCAGTTATCCAGGTCGGCACTAAATGCTAAGGTCGGCACAAATGCTAAGAAAATCAGGTTCTTTTAATATTGCAATACAAAAATGTTAAAGATAAGATAAACCATTACTGTATGAGGGGAAGTTAGAGGCTAAAAAGAAGGTAAGGTAAGAAGATTTACAGATTTTAAAAAAAACACAAAAAAACAACAAAAAAATAAAAATCATTTTATTTGATCATTATTTTAATGATCAAATAAAATTATGGATGGATGAGAGGAGAGTTCAAAGAAACTCTCAGCTCCAGAGGGAAATGGGTTAAAATAAGAAGTCAAAAAGGCAGTGTTTAAGCCTGATACTAAACATATTTACATGCCATTTTCAATTAATAAAAAAAAAAAAAAAGAAAGTAAGTAGGGCATAAAATAAGGGGAAATTAGAAGCTTAAAGGAGAAAAAGCTTGTAAATTGAGGAATTAACCTAAAATTAAATTACAAAAAACAAAATTAAGAAAACTATATTGTGAAAAAGGCAAAAGTATGTTGATGAGAAAAGCAAAGATATGGTGATGAGAAAAGTTTGTGGTGAGAGGGAAAGGTGACTTAAAGTGACTGAAGGAGGAAGTGGGGCGACTGACCAGACGACATTCCTTTCCTGAAAAGGCTTCTTCTATTATATGGTAAAGATGAACAACTTTATATTATTTATTATTTGTATTATTCATTTGAAACATTGAAACTCTTCCTTAAATTAACCATTGTTTTTTTTTTTACTCCCTGCCGGTCTTTGTCCTTCAGTGTGTGCACACGCTCTTTTCTCTGCTCCCTGCTTGCTTACACTTTCTGGTCCTTTTATCTTCTTTTTATCTCTTAACCAAAACTACAGAAAGTTGGATTTAGTTATTTGATTTATTTTCTTTTATTTCTTTTTAAATATTTTTATTTTTATTTTTTATTTTTTATTTTTTTTTCTTCCCCGAAGTGGATATGGAGAAGAACCACCCGATTCAAAGGATGCCTACCTTCAGCA
>NW_015152153.1:0-2345 GCF_000732505.1 Cyprinodon variegatus
GTGCTTTCCTTGTTGATCTGATTGGTTTATTTGGCCCGTCTATCACCAACATAGGCCAATCAGCTAACCAGTATTTTCGCCCCTTTCCAAAATTACTTCAATGGAAGGTTCCCAGATGGATATGCGGAACAAATCCATCTGGCGGAGTCAGGTTAGGGATTTACATTACATTAGAAAAATACAATCAAACCCTGAGCTTTTAGAAGTACACAAGGCCTGGATCATAATAGATCCTCCACCGTACATTACAGTGGGCTTTAGTTAAGAGATAAGATTTAAAATATATATATATATTTTAAGACAGGATTTTTTTTATATAGAAATTTTCTACATTTTGGGACAATATAATCTGATAAAGCGTACATTTATATACATGTTTAAGCCAGAATTATTTAACATTTAAATATGATTTCCCTACGATTTTTGTTAGGTTTATTATTTATACATCATGTGCATTGTTATTCTGTTAGCCAGATTAGACAGAGTAGAAGGCCTTCCTTCACATTGTGGATGTCACTGTGTGTACGGAGGTCATCTAATCAGGACAGCCTTCATGTCTTTAAAGATACACAGGATATGGGCAAATCTTGGAGCCGGACTGATAGAGGAGAGCTATCTGTAATCCTTGGGCATGGATGGCGTGTCAGTTTCTGACACGGACAGCTAAGCATCCACCTGATGCAACACATAGACTCATGAGCTATAAGAAGCAGGAGATGACGTTGTTCGGGGCTCAATTTTTGCCGGACGCTCGCGGATGTGATTTTTGAGCCCACAGCTGTGCAAGCTCCAAGCATTTTCTCTGTCCTGTAACAACCTGATCTTGAATAAACTCTGTTATTTTTTACTCCTGTTTTATAGTCCTTTTTTATATGGTTTTACCCACTTTGAGTTAAGAGTAGTAAATAACTTGCTCCCAGGAAAAGGACCGTGAGGAAGCCCCGAGGCGCAACGGCTTTTTTAGGAGACATAACTTCCTCATTTTAACACTTTAAAGGCCTGCAGTAGCCTACCAAATATTGAGATATTGCACAAAGCATGCAGATAATTGGGATTTCATTTATGATGCTGCTTTATATTCAACTCAACAAAGAATATAAGACTGGCTTGTAGGGGTCCGGCTGTCATGCTAATCTGCAGCATCAATGAATTCTGAGAACTGAGCAAGAAATTCCAGCAGAAAATCCTAGAAGTCAGAGCATTGAGCAAAAACACTCAAACTTCTGTGTCTAAAGGATGGAAACCAATCAGACCTTCCCTCCAGGTTGGATGGGAATTAATTTAGAACATTTTGGTTCCAATAAGAAGATTTTTCCTTGAATATCCAGCCTGTGTGGTGAGAGGACACTGCAGCATCTCACCCCAAAGGATAACTGGGCTTCAGTGATGGCTGCCACACAAAACAAGGCATCAGGCAAAGTTGTAAAATGCATCACAATTTGAGGAGGATGAATGAGTCACTCAGCAGCTCTAAAGGCTGGAAACTCTGCTTCCATCAGAAGATAAACAGCATCTCCTGCAGAAAAGTCCAGCTCCCACCACAGGACTCCACAGCAGCAAGCAGAGCCAACCAGAAACAAGCCTGCTCCTCTCTCTGTTCTCCATCTTATCCTCCCGCTGGGTTTCCACAAGGTCATTTTGACGCACGACGCAGGACGCCTCCAAGGAAGCCGCGTTTAAATCTACCCCGATGATACACAGCAAACAAACAAACCAAAAAAACAGACCTAATCAGGAACATTGTGGATAATTGATCTCAGAGGAAACTAACCTGAGGCGCAATTCAACAGCCATGAGCAGAAAGGAGAGGCAAGGACATCGGTGCCAAAACTAAAGCCTAATTAGCAAACATGGATGAATTCATCCAAAGCTGAGGTTTTTTATCATGTTTAAACGGACTCATCTGAACAAAGATGTAAACCTCTAAGCCAGTTTTTCCTCTGGAAGATGTGCTGCTAACGCAGAGAGGCGCTCTGCAGGAACCAGGACATGGAGCGCATCTGGCAGCAAAACGCGCCCAGGAACAACCTCCTGCACCATTTCCTCACATTTCCAAACTATTGCATTTAATAAGTCAACATTTATAACGAGCTATTGCAGTTTTTCCGCTTTATTGAGCCGCAAAGTGCGGAACTGGAAGCGTTTTAATGGGTTGTAATGAGCGCAATGTGAAATGCTGACAGCGCCGAATATCAATGAATAGAATAAAAACTAAAGATGGGGGAGGATGGGGGGGGAGGGATAAATGATCTTACCTTTGGGGGTGAGAGGGTCAGTGCATTTTAGGGTGACAGGGATAATCTCGTTGCAGGGAGTCACCCGGATCCTTCAGCAGAAAGAGGCTC
>NW_015152153.1:3845-5542 GCF_000732505.1 Cyprinodon variegatus
ATCATGTTTTGGGTGTACTATTCCTTTAAAGCAGGGGTAACCAATTATAAATCAGTGAAAATCATCAACCAGTAAAGGTCTGGAGACATTTTTATTAATTATAATCTGTTACTTTAAACAGAATTTAACACTGAAATCAAATGAGGTTTTTATGCATTCTGTCTGTCAGGGTCCTGGTCTGATTGTTCCTGTTTTCCTTGGTTATCCATTTGTTGCCCTCTGCTGCCCTCTTGTGTCCTCCCTTGCTCTGTTTCTCTGTCCTGCCAGCACCTGTTGCCAATTTCCTCATCAGCTCTCTCTCTGTCTCTGTCCCCTTTAAAAGCCCTCCCTGTTCAGTTCCTGTTGCTGGATCCTCGTCAAACAGCCCGTCTTGCTTCCTGTCTGTTATCTGCCTGCCCTGTCTCGTCTCTCCCTGGCTTCTAGTTTGATTTACCCCTGATGTCTCCTTGGTCCAGGTTCGTTTGCTGTTTTTCTGTTGGACTCTGATTCCTGCCCCTGGTTCTATAAACCAGAATAAACAGGCTTTATTCACCTCTGCCTACTGGTCTCTGCGTTTGGGTCCTCCACACAAACACCGCTTCATGACACTGTCAGGAATCCAGTTTTTGTGGGTTGTTTCCGTGTTTCCTTTTTTCCTCCACCAGGTGGTGTCCCGTCCTCATTGGGTCTCCCTGCACACCTGCAGCTCGTTGCCTCATTATCTGTGGAGTGTTCTTAAGCTGCTGACTGCCACTATCTCGGGGCCAATACTGGGAAGTCATCCTGCAAACTGGATTTTTCGGACCTTCTCTCCCTGGAAGGATCAACAGAGCTTCAAACTGATCTAAGGATTTAAACTGGAGGTTTGAGTCAACCTTTCCCCCAAGAGATCGCTTGAGCTTCACACTGAGCTAGGGATTCATCTCCACTACGAGCCGTTCAAGTACCGCAGGAAATCTGAGTGGCGGTCAGCTTCTCCATTCACCAAGGAACAACCGCAGTCTGAGTAAACCCTGTCCGCCCAACATCAAACAAGACAATCACTGGAACGTCCCACACAGACTGGATTCTATAAAGGACACCTTTTGTTGGAAACTTCCGGTTGAGCAGAGTTCAGAGCAGCATTGGACTCATGTCATTATCCTAATAAACCTGTTAAACTTTTCCCTGGTCTCTCTGTTTGGTCTTCTGCATTTTGGGTCAGACCTTTAATTAAATCATGACACATCCATGTTATACATTGAAATTTTTAATAAAAAAAAAAAATCCATTTTAAAATCTAAAGTGTTTTTTTTTAAGTAGAGAACAACAATCGTTCAGTTTGGTATACAGACAATTTCCTGATTCACATATTTTATAAAATACCTAAACTGACTGTTTTTTTTTTGTTTTTTTTGTAGTGGAAAAAAGTATTCAACTATTCACTCTAGTTAAATAAATGGAAATCGATGGATTTCACTCAGTCGGTACATTTATTCATATCTTTGCAAAGAGAGAACAGTTCATCATACAGCCCTTATGGCACAGTATTCTGCCCTGTTCTGCCTGAGCAGCGTTCGTTCCTCCTTACTTACAACAATGGAAAACTAGTCAGTCAAAACAAATTACCGGTAAAGACACTTTGGTTAAACTGCAGATGGGAAGTAACAAAGTACAAATACTTCGTTACTGTACTCAAGTAGATTTTTCTGATATTTTTACTTTACTACTTATTTTTA
>NW_015152153.1:6303-10963 GCF_000732505.1 Cyprinodon variegatus
GAGTATTTTTTAACACAAGTATCTGTACTTTTACTCAAGTACGGAAAGTGAGTACTTTTGCCATCTCTGTTAAACAGTAACATGTTATGAATAAACCTTGAGAAAGAATCTGGGTTGTTATGAGAAGAAGCGATGTCTGGTCTACAAACACTATCCTGCAGATAATGGTGTGTCCATTAAGGTGAAACAGACTGAGTGAAAACTTTTATAGTTAGTAAATAGGATAAATTAATATATAATAGAAGAGAAATCTAAATTTTCTGACAACAGTTTCTGTCATAGCCTTCGGAAAGCTAGAGTTGGATTAGAAAAAAAAAGGGAAACAGGATCAGAAGACAACATTTTTCTTCTTCTTTTTTCTGTCTTAATGTTGGCAGTTGGTTTTATGCTGCCCTGCAAGGCTTTAAACCTGGGTTTGAATGGAGACTAAGCCATTCTCAATTCTCAATATCAAGCTGCTCATTTTGAGCCTGGATCCAGATTTAATTTTTGATTCTGTTCATGGTGGAGAATCCTGCTTCACAGCAGCAGGTTGAGCCAAACATCCTCTAAATGTGCAGGGTCACCTTTGAGCACGCTCAAAAGCTAAAGAGTTTTCATCATTTTTTAAGTAAAGTTAACTGAATGCATTTTACAGTGTAGTCCTTGAATAAAAACAAAACTGAAGATAACATGCTAACATTAGAAATAGATAACAATAAAACTGCTTTTTCAGTTTATTTTGGGTGATAAACATTGGAAAACAAAATAAACAGCCGAATATTTTAATTATGAAAACCTTACAAGTTAAAGGCAATAAACGCAAAGAAGGAGGCTATTGTCAGGCTGCACAGCACTCCCAGGTTGGAGCTTCTGCTGCTGACATCCAGTTCAATCAGCACTAATCAATAGAGATGACCTGAACAGACAACAACCATTGAAAGCTTCATCTGATCTGATCTGACTGCAACAGTGAAGGACATCTGGGGTGTGAAGCTACGTGCTGTCAGGGCGCTGATATTCCTGCTGGACATGTCCTGATTAATATTTCATATAAAGCAAGCATATAAGCAGATAATCACCAGCAGCTTCACATCTATTCTGTATTCTATTCTAGGAGAATGTCCAAAGGTCGGCTGATTACATCATAGCACGGCGCCGAGATCGGTTCAGGTTGCAAGACTCCTCGTTATGCGGAAGAAAAATTCATGCTTCTTTTTACCGGTTTTGAAGGACGGGTCCGTTGTATCCTCCGAAGCCTTGGGTATCCCATGATTCATTGCGAGTCCAAGTGAGCCGGCTGCTCCGTGTTCAGAGGAAAAAGCTATTTGCCGTCAAACAGTGGTGAATATTGGAAGTTCAGTTTAATATAATACGTAGTATGTGAATAGTTCTGTCTGCAATGAATGAAAATTGTTGTTTTAAATGGTTATTGAATCAGATATGTGGCGGTAATTTTGGTTTATTTCATATTTTTGTTTTATTTAATTGAGTTTGTCTATTTTGTGAAATCAAAAGAATTATAAAAATTAGAAACTCAATGACACCGTTACCGTACGTAGCATACCCTATTTTTTTATGAATACTTTTGGCAGCAGTAGATGCTATATTCATATTGGATCATGTAAACAGCCCCAACACAGCTGCAGTGAGTTTCCTGAAGGTGTGGTAATGTTCTGATCGCCTGTTGATTACAGAAACTCCTATAATAATCAGAAACAAAGGGCCCCAAATATCACTGAGGGCCCTGTGGACGTTTGGGCCGGCCCTGTTCTCCACTGCTCCAGGATTTTTCCATTTATGGATAACAGTTCTTAGAGTGCTTCTCTGGATTCCCAAAGCCTCAGAAAAACACATTTTTAAATCCTTTTCAGGCTGATAGATTCCATTTTTAGATCTTCTTGGATTCCTGCATATTCTAGAAATCTTTTTGTCTACTTCCTGTTGTCATCCTGGGTTCTATTGATGCCATGTTTATTATTCTGATAGTTTATACTGAAGAATGGATCTAAACCAAAAAAAAATAAGACACTCAGGTTCCATTCATGTTTTCAGGCTGCTGGTTTGGATGTTTTTCTGATAAATAGTAATTTTAAAGCAATTTTATCATTTTCCCTAATTTGAAACATCTTAGTATGAAAAAAGATCAAACAAAATAAATACGTAAAGCATAATTTACATCACTGCATGTGTTTCATTTTATTCACTCAGGATTTTAAAGCAAAGTGTTGTTTTATAGAAACAGCTGACCTAATATTTGGTTCCCATGGTAACAGCCCACAAGAGTAAAGATGACAAGCGGGGCCTGCAGGTTTGTTGCTGAATATCAGAGCCCAAAATGTGCGTTTCTCCTCCAGCAGCCTCATCATTGAAGCTACAGTCCTGTGGTTTGTTTTTCTACTGTTTCTCTAACCTTCCATGCATCTGATTCGGCCTTGTCTTTTAATACTTTCCTGTTTTATTGGCTTCTCATGCTTACCAGCCCGGTTTAATTTCCTGCACAAGGTAAAACGATCAGGACCGGTTTAACAGGGACAGCTTCTGTCAGCTCTTATCTGCTGCTGTAAACGCTGTGATGAATCAGAGCAGGAAGCAGCAGCTTTTCATCATCCTGCTGCAGACCAAGGAGGAGGGGGGGCTTCATTCAGGGTCTGGGGTCTTCCGGTTTTTCTAGCACTGACTCACTTTTCGATCTTTAGGAGAAAAGTAACGATTTATCACTTTTTTGTCAACCTGAAATGCATTAAAGTTTACTTTGAGTTGTCAGGAAGGTCAGCTCTGTGATTGGATGCCCTCTTGTTGCCCTCCAACTAAAACTTATTTTCTTTAGTCCAACTGTTTTTAATATTCTTTTTTGTTTCTGCATTTTTTTTTTTTTTTATAAATTTTTTTTTCCTACTGGCTTTGATTCTGTTTTATCTTCCTGTATTTTAATCATGTAAAGCACTTTGCATTGTCTTTGTACTGAATTGTGCAATACAAATAAATTTGCCTTGCCTTGCCTTGCCTCTAGACTGAGTACAGGATCCGGGAAACAAAAGGATCCTAACTAAATTAACATCTCTGATGGATAATATTTCCCACCCCATGCATGAAGCTGGTGCTGAACTGGACAGCTCCTTCAGTGACAGACTGCTGCACCCTAAATGCACCAGGGAGCGTTATCACAGATCCTTCCTCCCAGAAGCTGGAAGACTTTATAACCACCACTGTTCCCAATGACCTCGATAAGTTGTTCCATTCATCCTGATTTTTGCAAAGTTTCTACCTTAGTCAGTTAAATAACATGCTGCTGTCATTTTGCACATCTCTGATGTTGCTGCTATTTTCAAACATCCATTACTGTAAAAATGTCCATAGCTGGATATTGGGTGCACAGTTTTTGTAGTACAGTATTTTATAATTTATCTTTTAACTCTTCACTATTATGTTAATCTTATACATTTTTTTAAGGTCCATAATTATGTGGGTATTTTTTCTGTAATCTTTTTGCTGCTGTAACACCAGAATTCCCCATTTTGGGACAATTAAGGGATTTTCTATTCTATTCTTTTTAGGGCAGATGATTGTCGCCATCTAGTGGTTGGAATTAAATATTAAGAATCGACTGGAGTTTATAGAGGATCCGAAATAATAGCTTCTACAAATTATGGACAGAGATTTAATAAAAATCTTTATTATATTAGGAACACTTTTCCTCCCTCCCTTTATCCACTTAGTTCACATTTTTTTTTTTTTTATCATCACAGAGAAATGTGTCTGGAGGATTTTTATGAACTTTTAACATTTTTCAGACATTTTCATCAATGATATTTTTATGATGTAAACTTAATTCCATCATTGTTGCAAGCAAATAACATGTTTTTAATTTAAAAATATATAAAAAAGCAATGACGCAATTAAATAGGATTTCCATTTAAATAAAATAAAAAATAAGATTTTGAAAGAAACTGTTTTTTGTAAGATGGTATTTCAACTTCTTTTTTTGATAGACTCTACATTTTTCTAAGGTCCTTATTTGTGTGCCTATTTTTTCTGTAATCTTTTTGCTGCTGTAACACCAGAATTTCCCCATTTTGGGACAATAAAGGGATTTTCAGTTCTATTCTTTTCAAGGCAGATGATTGTCGCCATCTAGTGGTTGGAATAAAATATTAAGAATCGACTGGAGTTTATAGTGGATCCGAAATAACAGCTTCTACAAATTATGGACAAAGATTAAATAAAAATCTTTATTATATTAGGAACACTTTTCCTCCCTCCCTTTATCCACTAAGTTCACATTTCATCCAACATTTATTTTTTGAATTTAATCAAAGCAGAAAGCTCTGAAAGCAGAGCCTGGAGGATTTTTATCAACTTATTTTTATGATGTAAATTAATTCTATCATTGTTGCAAGCAAATAACATGTTTTTAATGAAAAAAAAATGTAAAAAAAAATTAAATTTGATATCCATTTAGATAAAAAAAAAAAGGTTTTGAAAGAAACTGTTTTTTGTAAGATGTTATTTCAACTTCTTTTTTTTAATGGATTCTATATTTTTCAAATTATTTCAACAGATTTATTTTTTCTAAAATTTCCTTTCATATTTTCCTTTTACAAATTGCATTCTTTTCAAATTGTATTTCACACTCTGCTCCCTTCCATACAAACACTCTGGCTGAATCCCAAACAGCCCC
>NW_015152153.1:12041-15112 GCF_000732505.1 Cyprinodon variegatus
AAGATGGAACTTGGCAATTTAAGGCGTTATATGTGAGAAGGAGGATTTTAAATTCTATTCTGGATTTAACAGGAAGCCAATAAAGAGAAGCCTGGATAGGACAAATATGATCTCTCTTTTTCAACTTCATCAGAACTCTGGCTGCAGCATTTTGGATCAGCTGAAGGCTTTTAACTACAGTTTGTGGACTTCCTGATAGTAAAGAATTACAATAGTCCAGCCTTAAAGTAACAAATGCATGGACTAGTTTCTCAGCATCACCCCTGGACAGGAGATTTCTAATTTTTGCAATATTCCTCAGATGAAAGAAGGAAATTCTAAAAAAACGATTTGATTTGGGATTTAAATGACAGAGGTCCTGATCAGAAACAACACCAAGATTGTTTACTTAATTATCTGAAATTTAGTTTAATCCCATCAAAGTAAAGTGACTGACTAATCAGAATATAACTTCTGTTTTGTCTGCATTCAGAAGCAGAAAGTTAAGAGTCATCCAGGTTTTTATGTCTTCAAGGCATGCCATATAGCTGGAGTAATACATTGCTGAAAGGTGTTGTGCAATATCCACTTATTAAGTCACAGAACAGTTTAGAAACATTACATCATCCGTCTTTTCTGTTTGTCTTTGCTTTCAAAAGGAAAGGCTTTCTTTTATTCAGCTGAAACTGTCAGTGGTTCTCCAGGCGTTGCGCAAGGTGGTTAAATATGTTTTTATTTTAGCTGCTTTGTCACTCATGTCACTTCCTGTGCTGAGGATATTTCAAGCGGCTTTGAGGCACAAAAATCTATCAGGACTTTAGCGATGTCTCATCCTTCACATGATTATACACATCAAGTATTTAGATAGCAGCTGGAAGAGAAATCTAAAGTCAATTTTCTCTTTCTGATCCCATTTCCTTTAAAAGGTTCAATAAATGTGTTTGAAAAAGTGAGTAAAAAAACTTTTTTTTTTAAATTAAGAGGCAGATACCCTGTCTGTTTTAAGGCAAGGCTTAAAACTTTCCTTTTTGATAAAGCTTATAGTTAGAGTGGCTCAGGTTATCCTGAGCTATCTCTATAGTTATGCTGCTATAGGCTTAGACTGCTGGAGGACAAAGGGACCACTTTTCCTCCTTCTGCTTCATTCTACATGTTTTCCTATCCACCTTTGCTCTATGCATGCTTGGTGTGAGAAGAGTTGAAGACAAAATGCAACTTATAATCTACTTTCTCTGCATAATCATCCAGGAGGAGCGAATCCAACGACTGGATGCAATAAGCTGGTTTTCCTTATAGGTAGAAACTTTTAACTGATCTGGTGGATCTTCTTGAATTGCTTCTGTAAATTGCACTGAGATGATATCTGTTGTGAATTGGTGCTATCTAAATAAAATCGATCAAAGTAGCTTTTCTATAAAAAGAAACACAACAATAAGCAAATAAAAGACTTAAAATATAAAATTTAAAGACAAGATAACATAACCCATCCTCCGGACATGGACAAGAAGTGTCACAATAGGGAGGAGGTTTTTGAGGACCCAAACACAGAGACCAGGAGGCAGGGGTGAAATTTAAAGATTTTATAACAAAAAACAGAGGCAGACAACCAAAAATCCACAAAACTAGGAATCAAAAAACCAGAAAGCATCGGGGAAAACTCACGTGGGAATCCAGAGACGAAGGAACAACAACAAGGAAGCAGCACTGAGTGACTGCAGAGGTGGAGTATATAAGGGGAACAGAACAAAGGATGGACTAATGAGCTGATATGGAGCAGGTGTGAGTGGAACTGACTAGAAGGAAGCCAAGGGTAAAGGAAACAAACACAAGGGGGCAGCAGAGAGTAACCAAAGACTGATTGAATATAAACCAAAGATCAACAAAACTAATAACTGAAAACTAAAAACTCAGTCCAAACAGGGGAGAGCCATGGCAGGTCAGAAAGTTAAACAATTTCTAAAAGATCTTCCTGTTTTCCTGGTTTTTAATAAATTCCAGGTTTGAAATGTTTTCAATTTAAATTAAATGAATGAAAAACGCCTGGATCCATTTTATCTGCTCATTTTTTTTCCATAAAATATTTTATAGAGGGGGGAAAAAAATCCTCTATCAGACATGAATGCTCTGAAGAATGAGACCAAAATACCTCACTTTGTAAAAATATGAGGATCATTATTTTTTTTTTTTTATAAATTCCAGGTTTGAAGTGTTTTCAATTTTAACAAAATTAATTTTAAAAACACCAGGATCCGTTTTATCTCCTCATTTTTGTCATAAAATATTTTACAAATGGGAAAAAGAATCCTCTATTAGACATAAATGCTTTGAAGAGTACAGAAGAGGATTGGGGCCCCTGAACTAATAAAAAAGTTAACTGATTTTTAAATATTATTTCAGCTTAATATTGGGAAAAAAGTTAGAATTCTCACTTTTTTTCCCTGAATTTTTACTTTTTTTCTCAGAATTCTGACTTATCAGCAGGTCACCGGTGATGCTGTTTTATTAATGGAAGAGCAGAAGGTGATTAAAACAAGAGAGCTAATCTCTAAAACAGACAAAGCTACGGCTTGATGTTTGTTACCTATCAGAATTAGTCAGAATTCTGAGATTAAAGTCAGAATTCTGAGATTAAAGTCAGAATTCTGAGATCAAAGTGAGAATACTGAGATTAAAGTCAGAATACTGAGATCAAAGTCAGAATACTGAGATTAAAGTCAGAATACTGAGATCAAAGTCAGAATTCTAAGATTAAATTCAGAATTCTGGGATTAAAGTCAGAATTCTGAGAAAAGTCAGAATTCTGGAAAAAAAACAAAAAACAAAAACAAAACAGAATTCTGAGATTAAAGTCAGAATACTGAGATTAAAGTCAGAATACTAAGATCAAAGTCAGAATTCTAAGATTAAATTCAGAATTCTGGGATTAAAGTCAGAATTCTGAGAAAAGTCAGAATTCTGAGAAAAGTCAGAATTCTGAGAGGGAAAAAAAAATCTGAATTCTGAGATTAAATTCAGAATCCTGAGAAAAAAGTCAGAACTCTAAAATCAAAGTCAGAATTCTGAGATTAAATTCAGAATCCTGAGAAAAAAGT
>NW_015152153.1:18482-20236 GCF_000732505.1 Cyprinodon variegatus
GATTCTCATTTTTTGAATTGGAAAAAGCTTCCTGGATGGGAAGCGAAACGTCTTCAAACTTTGAAAACAAAGTACAGTGGATTTTTTTTATTAGTTTTTTGGAATCATTATTAAATATACAATTTAGCTCACTTCAGATTCATCAGATTTTTTCTCAGAGCAGTTTGTTCTGCCCCTGATTTGTCTTTGAAAATAACGCAATATTTGAATCAGGAAATTATCATTTGGCTGCTGTGTAAATCTGTTGATTAAAAACAGAATTATTTATTCACTAAAAATCCATCTAAAAATGAAGGAAACACATTAGTAATCAGAGTTATTTTGGTTTGCATCATTAGGAAATCCAAAAGCCTGTTGGTCTGGAAAATGTCTGGAAAGTGTCACAGATTATCTCTGAAGGAAACAATCTTCTGTCTGAAACCTTTGCAGATGTTCCGTATCAAACAGGCAAACTGCTGCAGCAAAGATGAACTTCTGACTGGAAATCGGCCCAAATAAAGAAATCCTGTTTAATGTTTTAAAGATCATCTATTTCTTTGGCCGAACGACAACTTGGCCGCTTCGTCCGGATGGAATCCAGGAAATAAAATCTAAAAAAAACTCACATGAAATAAAGCAGCTGTGGAAAAAACACAGATTTGTTCATCAACAGTAAACAGAAGGTTTGAAATGAGCCCTGAGATCAAAGCTGGGAGGAAGACGTTTGGTTTTTAGTTTGATCCGTTCAGTTAGAGCTTTGATTATTAGAATGACTTACGAGAGTTCATGAATCCCTGTAAGGAAGCTGATACTTATGTTTTTTTTAAGTCTAATTACACTTTTAATGTATTTTCTAAATCAGGGTTTCCCAAACTGGAGTCTGAACCCCCAGTGCATCATGGGATGGTTCTTCACCATCATTGTAGAGAGAAAATACAACATGCTTAACTGCAAATATCCAATAAAATCATTAAATGTATCATGTATGGCTGAAACATTTAATCAAATTCGTCATTCATCAATTACGGTATTGAAATAATTGTCCTTTAATTCAGTATTTGATTGTTAACTGAAGATATAAACTTCGGACTGAGCTTGGATCAGTTAACCGTGCCGAGTTCCGATCCTTACACACCGTGCTGGCCCAGTTCCTCGCCTCCTAGTGACGATCTGCGGTACTACTGCTCTATAGAGCGGAGGTCTTCAACAGGGGGTCCAAGGAGGTACTGCAGGGGGGTCACAAAAGTTTTTGTTGATTACTTTTTTTTATATTCCCCCCTGCAATTTTTCCCCCTAATTGAAATGTCTTTAAATCCACATTAACATGAATTCAACAGACTGTAATAAACAGATAAATGGAGGCAGAAGACGTCTTTCAGTCATCAATGCTCACATTCAGCGACACACAGGAGCTCTTTCAAGCTGGGCACCGTTTCATTCACAACACCTGTCCCATCAACCAGGAATCAAATACTTTAATAATCCCAGGGAGGGATTACTTTAGTTACATTACTCCATCTGTAATAGAGAGACTATAGGAGCAGTTTGATAGAACACAGTTTCATACAATATATATATATAATTAGGGGGTCCCCGCTCCATCTCGCCATCAGTTTGGGGGTCCTTGGCCTGGAAAACTTTGAAGACCCCCTGCTCTAGAGGGGAAAAAAGCAAATCAACATGGCGGCAACCATATCCTTCAGGAAATGTGGTTATAATTGAGATATTATATGACAAACGATAGTCTAATCAGGGCTTAAAGATGCAGGAAACAT
>NW_015152153.1:21169-24985 GCF_000732505.1 Cyprinodon variegatus
GTTATGGAAAAAATTAGCGTTTTGTGTTCGTTTTGACTTCGTGTGGACGGGGCCTAAGATTGGGTGAAAAAGAAACACACTTGGATAAATATATATGATCAAATAATAAAAAAAACAACATTTTGCATTTAAGACAAAAAACATTTTTATGCCATTTACGGTCCTCTAGTGGTAAAGCTTTAGCTTTATCTGACTTTAATTCTATATAAACTCTTTATTGAAATTGTTGCCATATGATTATAAATATAAGAAACTGGTTAATATATTAGTAAAATATTTATCTCCAGCCATTGTACCATGAAATACGTAGATGTAACATTTGTCTAATGTATGATTCAAATTTTTTTATTGGTCATTAAATTGTAAAATGCACAATTACATATTTAAATGTTCCAATAATGTAAAAAAAAAATGAACAATTTAAAACACTTATTTAAAAAATGAATATAATTACTTGTTGCTTATGGAGTTAAATTAGGGTTTCTTTTTTGTGGGGGGGCTTTTTTTGGGGTGGGTCACACAAATATTTGGGGATCCCAGATTTAAATAAGCATTTTAAAGGGAAAAAAAGAGTGGGACTAAGAACACAGCCCTGGGGGACTCCACATGTTAGAGAAGTGCACTGGATTAGATTTGAACAATCTGGTTTTTATTTTAATATGTAAAGGATGTATGTCTGTATGCCGTTCATCTGAGGTCCTCCTTCTCCCCCCAGGTCCCCCGCTAAGCACAGCTCCAGCCAGGCCGGCAGCTTGGAGAGCAGCTCCCTGACGGGTTCCCTGTCGCTGGGGCCCGACCTGCCGCACTGCCAGTGCTGCATCACCTACGAGGGGCGCCTCAAACGCCTCTCATGTGGACACCTCTACTGCAGCCCCTGCTGCGACCAGATCGTCAACATGGCCTTTGAGGACATCGAGGGTCTGTCCGAGTATCCGTGCCCGATGTGCAAGTCGATCCGGCAGCTGGGGGGCCTGGGGCCGTCCTCCTCTGGGTTCTTCTACGGGCCCTCTGGGATCCTGCAGCAGTGTAGCGGGAAGGAGCTCGGGAGTCGGTCGGGATGAAGGCCGTCCAACTGTGAAAGCCGCTGCCGTTTAACTTTGGACAGAATCAATCGTTCCACTTTCTCCGTCTCTGTTGATCGTTTTATTTTTCGGTAATGCAGCAGCACTGGAGCGTTTTTCAGAGACTAGTGGAAAGTTGCACATCGTCAGCATAATAAACATGGAGGAGAACGCTTTTCTTTCAGCACGTTTTCACCCACAGTGTTTCACAAAACGCCAAATTTTTTCAGCTGGACACCGTAGCTAGCTGCAGACGGAACTTCCTGTCAGTATTGACTTTTTTTTTTTTAAAGTATTTTATTTGCACATGAACTCTTAAAGGTTTTAACCGCGGGTTTTTAATTCCTAGTTTTACTGTAAGTGTTACGGATTATTTTTTAAGTATTTATTTTGTTAAAAAATAAAGTTTGTGAGCCGGTGTACGACAAGGTTTTTATTCAAGAGGAAATTCTACAGGGTTAGTTTTTTTTTTTTTCATGAACAGAGAAAAAATAAGGAAAAAACACTTTAAATCAAGAGGAAAACATGCTGGTACAAAAAAAAAGGTATTTACAACTGGCAAAATTCAGAGGATGTTCGTACCAAAAACGAAATGATGATGCAGGTCAGCAGGTGTGAAGAGGTCAAATAAAGGGAAGACAGCTTGGCATCACACCTGGAAAAGCTTAGAGGCCATTTATTACCAGAAATATTTACAATAATGTGAAAACTGAGGAATATGGAGTGAGTTTTGTTCCATTATTGTTGCAAACAGAAAAAAATTATTATTATTTTTTTTTAAATAATATATTGTAATTTTCTACATTTTTTTTTTCTCACACGTTTTATATTTCCTTTTTTTTTTTTTAAGTTTCCATTTCAGTTTGTTAATTTCTATTGGTCAATCTGCGTTTCAAAGGCAAAAGTTCGTATTTTTTTTAAAAACTTTTTTGATTTAGAAGTTTTTCAAATTTGAATTTGCAACAATAATGGAACACATTTAACTCCATAGAGGTACCGTCTGACAGGAGAGATCAGGACTGATGGCTTTTATCCTGCTTTTAAAATAAATTACGCAACATGTGGAAGGTGGGATGGAAACGTTTCACCCGGTGGAGCTTTCGCCTGCAAACAAACAATCAGGCAGAAAAATGAAAATGTAAACATGGGAAGAAACGAGCTTCACTTTGCTTCCAATACTGGCTTCCTGTTGGAAGTTTTTAAATCAGCATAACACAAACCGTGGTCAGAGACGACGCCATAATCACTCAATAACACTTTATAAAGTATCATTAATGCCCTAAATCTTCACACATATTCAGACAAACATCCACATATTAACCTTAAATGATGTTGCAGCAGTCTGGTTTATCTTTAGGCGGCCATAAAGGAGGATTTCATTGCTTTTTCAATCTTTTGGCACCGACTGGTCCGACTAAGATCTGCTCAGATCACATGTAGATGCATCAAACCAAACCCGGATAACGGGTTCTTTAAAGGAAAGCAGCAGATCGACTTAAATGAGACTATTTAAAATGTGATGCTTTACTGGAAGGTGTTTTCTGGCGAATTAAAGATAAAGGGGCTAATTTAAACACTGATTAGAGTAAAAAAACAAAAAAAAAGTCTGGAAGATCAGAGTTGTCTGAGAAAACTGAAAAGATGCTGAAGCTTTCACTGTAAAACGATCCGGGTTCTGACTGCAGACGTGTTTAATACTGTGAAGGAATGAAGGTCCTGCTCTGAAGGATGAACCACCAGAGGGAAGCGGGACCAAAAATAGCTCTCATGTCCTAAATTCCACATTAAAGCCGGCGGGCTGCAGCGCCGACAGAAACATCCAGAAACAAACCTGTTTGCATATTAGGAACAGAAAAAAAAAGTCCCACAGCTCCTGGAAGTTTATCTGAAGCGTCTGGATAAGAAGCTATAAACAGAACCTCCAACCTTTCCTGTCCTCCTCCTCCGTCTGAAGATCAACGGCCGGCCGCTCCTCGGCTGCACGATTTTTTTTTTTTTCTTTTTGCTTTTCTCTTGAATTTATTCGAAGATACAAAAAGGTACAAAAACAGTTTTCTGTACAGCACAGTCACAGGGGAGTGATTTTTAGGTATCACACATACGGGCAGCACTGAGGGACATTTTAAAGGTTACAGGGACGGACCTCAGGAGGTCAGCGGCGGCCCGTTGCTCTTAGGCAGCTTGGTGGTACCGGGGGGAGGATGGTAGCGAGGCTCCGACCGAGGGTCCGCTCCTGCCGAGTGTCCGAACAGAAAGGAGTGCTTGTTACCGTCTCTGTTGGGGGGCCTTGATGGCAGCGGCGCGGACGAGGAGGAGGAGGAGTGGCCTCTGGAGCTGTGCTGCTTGGTGGAGGTAGGTGGGGGGGTCGTTTTGGGCCTGAGTGCTGAGTAAAGGAAGGTGCTGTTGTTGGTGCTCTGGTTCAGGTTGCCGTCGGTCCGTCTGGGCTCCTGCGTCGAGGCGAGCGGGTCGGGGCGCTTGCTGCTGGAGAGCTGGGCGAGCTGATCTTTGAGCTGCTGCACCTCCTCGGCCAGACGGTCCACCGGGTGGCGCCGGTTGGACGAGACGGGATGGGAGAAGGCCTGAGGAGAGGGAGAGAACAGCGGGGTCAGCGCATCTTAAAGGGAGGATTATACTTCTGCAACCGCACACATCAAATATGGCTTTGGTCTGATAGCAAACCGGTTTTGCTGCTATGCTTCGGCACCGACGGTCTGGGATTTCCAGGGAAGCACAGCAGTTTCCCGCCAAAGGGCAA
>NW_015152153.1:26069-27905 GCF_000732505.1 Cyprinodon variegatus
GCGCGAGAACGCTGGGACCCTTTTTCCACCTGGATCTCCGCTCTTTTTGGCCCTCATGTCCCTCCGTTGTCGCACAAACTTGCCCCCACTTCCTCACCGTCTCGGCCGTATCTAGACCCACAGCTAGTTCCTGATTGTTCCTCTTGCGTTGTGGCGTGGAATAACAGCGCAGACAACGCTTCAATATTGGGCATAAATCAAAAATATCTGTGACACACTGCTGCGGGAGGATAACCAGTCTGTAAAGATCCAAACTGGGCCAAAAACCAACGGATCTACGGAGAACCACAAGTGGAAAGGTTCTGATCTGTCCCATATACTGCAACCCTGAGCAGAAAGGAACTGGACTCCTTTCTTTAATTGCCCTTATAGGTGGCAATTAGCCGCACACTAATGATCGATGGCTCTAAAGCCACTATAGCAACACTAGAGGTTAGCAGATACGGTCCAATCCCAACATTAGCAGCTCTGCATCAGCCTTTCTTCCTTGTTTCTGTTCCCAAACTTCCTCCTCTGTGACCTCTGACCCGATCCAATCCATGTTTTCTCTTCCTTTCCTCTACGGAAATAAATTTTCATTTTGCCAGCTCCATGTCATAAACTCTAAAACCCAAAGTTGGTCAATGATCGCCTATAAGAAATGCAGCGAGTTGAGACAATAGGGCAGATCCCTCAATCATCTCATAACACTTTGTTGATATTAAAACATTTTCCTTGACATAAGTCAGGGCTCGATGTTAACCATTGCCCGGGGCAAGTAGTTTTTATTGTTGGGAGAGTACAAATTTCATTGCATTTGCCCAACGGGCAAATGATCGCAAAATTTTTTTTACCGACATTCGCTGAAAACGACCCACAAGGATTGCCCCCGCCATCTTTGTTGTTTTGTACACATTCTCGCGTGATTTGAAAAAGCCGCGTGATGGCGTCACTTTTCTCTCCATGGGGAGAGAATTCTGCAGAGCAGCAGCTGGATGATGAATTTAATCTATACTATAATACACGCTAGATTACAAATGATCAGTCAGGGATTAGGAAAATAATAATAATAATTGTATACGCATATCATATGGCAGTCTTCTGTACAGTGGTCATACATTAAAAAATGTTCATAAAATTTTTCTATTAGACATTGGAGTGATGCATTTAAATGTTATAGAGCTAAAACATGTTAAATTGGTGAGTAGTAGTAGTGTAAGTTTTTAACCTGCCAAGTTTTTTTTAGATTTTTAACATTACAATTTATATTTTACCAAGCAAACAACAGTTTAAAGCAAAGTTTAGTTTGAAAAGAATGTGCAGGAAGGATTGAAAAGCATGTTAACACGGTAATGTAGGCTGGAGTTCATTATCTGACGCATGCAGATACACACCAGGAACCTGGAAACTTACTGAATTACAAAAAAACATTTAAAAAACAAACATGTTTCATTGATATATATACAAAAATGAATATTAGGAACTATATTTATCAAACATTATACTGGGCAAGTAAAAACTGTTTCTGGGCAAAAGAAATGTGAAAGCCACTTGCTCAAACGGCAAGTGGTAAAAATCCTTAACGTCACCCCCGTAAGTTTGTTTTGGTAAGAAAAACAAGTGACAAACAGAACAAGATCTTTTCTGTTTAAACTCCATTTTCTTATTCCAAGAGCATGATATTATATTATATATTATAAACACTAGATTTATAAGCAGGCCATCTTGTTTAGCTGCTCAAAGCAAATCCCTGAATTCTGCTTAAAATACAGAATCTGAGTAAAATCGTGTCAATTAATTCTATAAATATTTGTTTTGATGAAAGTCTGTCTGCAGGCCTTTTCTCTACTGCAACAT
>NW_015152153.1:29173-32205 GCF_000732505.1 Cyprinodon variegatus
ACCAGAACAGAAACAACCAAACTTGATCATTTCTAATAAATACATAAGTGACGAATTAGATAAGAAATAACAATTCTACACTATGGTTGAGTTTGAATCACATTTTAGCGAAACATTTTCCTCCATCTCAGCTCCCTGTGGCAGAGCGAGATGATGGGGACGTTTTCATTGCTCTGAGGTAATGCGTTACCAATATCCATCCATTTTCCACCACGTTTTATCCCTGCTGCTGTCGCCAGATGTGCTGGTGTCTACCTCCAGCTGTCAACGGGTGAGAGGCGGGGTAACCATGGACAGGTCGCCAGGGCAACTCAGAGACACTCACACCTAAGGAGAATTTAGAGAGGCCGAAAAACCAAACAATCATCTTTTTGGACTGTGGGAGGAAGCCGGAGTACCCGGAGAGAACCCACACATGCTCAGGGAGAACATGCAAACTCCATGCAGAAAGACTCCAGGCCGGGAAATTAACCCGGAACCTTCTTGCTGCAAGGCAGCAGTGCTACTCACTGCGCTACTGTGCAGCCTGGATTACCAACATCCATCCATCCATCGATTTTCAGAAACGCTTAATCCCAAGTGGGATTGCGGGGGGTGCTGGTGCGTATCTCCAGCTGATTACGGGCGAGAGGCGGGGTCCACCCTGAACAGGTCGCCAAGGCAACACAGAGACAAACAGGACAAACAACCATTCACACACACTCACACCTAATGGGACCTTAGAGAAGCCAATTAAACAGTCATGTTTTTGGACTGTAGGAGGAAGCCAGAGTATGGAGTATGTGAATAGTAATTAGATTACTTTTTAATAAAAAAGTAACCAACCACCAACACTGGTTAGTAACTATCTCTACAAATTACAACTATTTTTAAATGATTTATTAAGGATTTAAGATATTGATTTATTTTAATCTCGTGTTTCTGTTTACAGGTTTTAAAAACGTAAAAATAGAATAAAAAAAATAAAAACAACTATTTTTATATATTTTTAGCTCTTTTTGCAAAGACGGAACCATAAAGTTTGGTTTGTCTGTTTTTTTAAAGCTAACTTCCCCAATAAATATTGTTACAATTAAGCTAAAAAGACTAAAAAAGACACAAATTAAAATCCTGAAAAAGGTCTTTAGTCTTTGGCAATAAATTAAAAACAAAGAAGTGTTTCATTTTTCTGCACCCAGAAAAAGAGGCTGAAAGTGTCAGAAGTGGTTGTTTGCAGCAGTGATGGTTTATTCGTTTCCAGGCTGTTGAGCTCAATTCATTCAGACATATTTTGACGTAATAAAACCATTTAGCAAAGACTTCCTCCCCTGGATGTTCAGGTTTATGTTTCACCGGCAGTCTATCATGATCTCTGGCATCTTTTGGACGATTCCAGAGATGAAAATCTGTGAAGCGCTTCCTGTTAACATGAGCTGGATCTGTCAGCGGCTGAACAGGCTCCCCCTGCAGCGGGTGACGCATCCGCCCACGAGCCTGTGGACTATTCTTATCATCGCCATGGTGACGATGATGGATGCATCACAGAGCCTGTGCTCTGCTGCACCCATACTGGGAGTTATTGATCAGCAGGTTGAGCTGATCTGCTTTTAAAGGAAGAAATGTGATCTGTTGAATAATCGGCGTCATTCAGCGTCACAGAGAACAAACACGTCCTCATGTTGGATCACAGCTTCACCAAATCCCACGTACCTGAGCGTGGAGCGCCCCCCGCAGGTAGCACTCCCTCCACAGGCCCATGCACGGACCCATCAGGAGGGGCAGCAGGGGCTCGCATGGATCCAGAGCTCCCTTTGGTCCCGACACAGCGGCCGGGTTCTGGGGGACGTCGGCCAGGGACCACGCTTTCAGCAGCCTCTCCAGGCCAGGAACGTTCTCCGAAGACAGCGCCCTCCGGTGGCTCTTTTTGTAAACGGCTGAAGAGCCGCTGCGCCAGGGAGGCAGGTTGGGGGGGCTGGTGAAGGTTCCCCTGGAGAGCAGGAAGACCGAGCCGGGGATGGTGTCTGCCAGCTGGGGGGGGGACAGATTCAGACGGGATTAAATCAATGTTTCCTGATTAGGAGGATTTTTCCCCTTAACTTCAGAAGGTAAATAAGAATATTTGTTAATAATAAATAAAGATGGTTTACCTTTAAAACAAACAAAAAAATATATATTTTTATCCAATCTTAGGTTAATTTTAGCCAATTATCTTATTTCCAGGACAGAATAGCATTTCTATGAACAGATTATTTTATTAACCTGCATAAATTAGGGATAAATGCTCATTTTTAGATTAGTTTTTGCAACGTATTTGATCACTGAAGGCTAATCAGCCGTATCTATAGGCTACGCTCATCTGTCCTGCCGAGTATAAAAGATCTTCTGCAGCAAAGCTGAATTTACAGTTTCCAGACTTTCATCTGTCAGATACTGTGCTTTGTGTTACTAATAAAACCAAATATCTTGGCCGAATCATCACAGAGAATCTGTAAGAAGTGATGAAATCTGTAGACAATGTAAAATATTGTACGCTCAAGCTAATACTGTTGCTAGTAAATTCGGTGCATGTACTGATGTGGTAAAGGTGGAACTTTTTAAATGATATTGTAGCTCTCTGTACACTGCTCACCTGTGGTCTACATACTGGGGGCCGATAATGATGATTTGCTGAGACTTTTGAAATGGCAGAGATGGATTAGTGCGAGTGAGATGTTTGTCAAAGCAAGAACCAATACAAGCTGTTTTATGAAAGTTAATGTATAGTTTTATCGGTCGGTTGAAAGCATCTTTTCACTTACTGACACCAAACGTGGTGCAGTACTTGTCTACCTCTACTGTTTTATATTTATCTTGTATATTTATAGGACCATGAGTCAGGAATAAATAAATAAGTAGATAGGTAAGTAAGTAAGTAGTTAAGAGAGTAGGTAAGTAAGTAAGTAGTTAAGTGAGTAGGTAAGTGAGTGGGTAGGAAGGTAAGTAAGGAGGTAAGTAGGTAGGTAAGGAGGTAAGTAGCTGAGTAAGTAAGTAGGTAAGTGAGTAGGTAAGTAAGT
>NW_015152153.1:34236-35593 GCF_000732505.1 Cyprinodon variegatus
TAGGTAAGTAAGTAGGTAGGATAGTAAGTAGGTCACTAAGTAAGTAGGTAAGTGAGTAGGTAAGTAAGTGGGTAGGAAGGTAAGTAAGGAGGTAAGTAGGTAGGTAAGGAGGTAAGTAACTGAGTAAGTAAGTAGGTAAGTAAGTAGGTAGGATAGTAAGTAGGTCACTAAGTAAGTAGGTAAGTGAGTAGGTAAGTAAGTGGGTAGGAAGGTAAGTAAGGAGGTAAGTAGGTAGGTAAGGAGGTAAGTAACTGAGTAAGTAAGTAGGTCACTAAGTAAGTAGGTAAGTGAGTAGGTAAGTAAGTGGGTAGGAAGGTAAGTAAGTAGGTAGGTAAGGAGGTAAGTAAGTAACTGAGTAAGTAGGTAATTAAGTAAGTAAGTAAGTAGGTAGGTAAGTAAATAGGTCAGTAAGTAGGTACGTGAGTAGATAAGTAAGTGGGTAGGTAGGTAAGTAGGTAGATAAGGAGGTAAGTAAGTAACTGAGTTAGTAAGTAGGTAATTAAGTAGGTAAGTAGGTAGGTAAGTAAGTAGGTAAGTAACTAAGTAGAGGAGAGAGGAGGGATGAGTGGAAACATTCACACTGCAAAACCTGAGCTAAAAACATTTCCTAAAATAAGTCAATTTAACATGAATTTCAACAGATTAAAAAGGAGTATTTTTGAGTATTGTGGAGGATTTTTTAAAAGACCTGCCCTCTGCACTTTAAAGTCTTAGGGAAACGGCTGTTCCAACAGTTCCATTTCTGAATTCTCCAGAGTGGTGCACGACTTTACACTAGTGAATAAAGTGAATGTGATTGGTCGATTATCAAGGGGATTGTTGTGGCGGAAGGTTCGCAAGCAAGTTTGATTGTGGCCGGTTTCTCTGAACTAAGTAGGTAGGTAGGTTCGTAACTAGGTAAGTAAGTAAGTCTGTCAGAGAGTGACCAAGGCAATGAAAGCCTTAAAATTGGCCCAGAGCTAGAATAACTTACTGCTGGAGGCAGAGGATACCGATGCTGGGTCCTTTCTGGGTCCTCCCAGTTATAAAGACAGAATACAGACATTCAAAGCTTTCTGTTCTAATGAACTAATTATCTGAGAGGCTTCATTCAGTGGACAGTAAAAAAACATCAACCTTTTAATCAATTATAGTTCTAATAATGATGGAAACTTTAATATCATTGCAAATTTGACCATAGTAATTATAATTATTGCTCATTCTGTCAAGGTTTTAATAAAAATGTCTTTAATGTGACTCAGATTGGGGAGGGCAGCCTAGTGGTTAGGGCATAGAGCTTGGAATCCTGAGGTTCTGAGTTTGAGCCCCACTCCCACAGACTGCCACTCTGTATCTCTGAGCAAGCCCACTGCTCCCC
>NW_015152153.1:36511-39009 GCF_000732505.1 Cyprinodon variegatus
CGAGACTTCTGAGCCTGTGGGTGCGGGCCGAGGGCTCCTGCAATTGCAAGTACGGTATTTCCCACACAGACCACCAGGGCGGCCGAGAATACCTTTGTTCGACCTGAAATGACTCATTTAATCATCCAAAACGTTATGGAACACATTAATTACTGAAAAATTTTTGCATAGTATGCCTTTAAATATGACTTCCCTATGACTTTAAAAAAAATTGGACGTGCAAGAGCATTTCTCCTTGTGCACGCCCTGTTTAACATGTGCTGTTCTCATACAAGATTACTGTTTATACATACGGCGAGGACTATGGAGTGGACTCTGACCGTTAACTGACCGTTCGGACAGATGATCACTGCTTTTTGCTCCGTTGGTCACATGACTGCTCCTCCACCACGCAGTGCCTGAGCCGTCTTTGTTATTAGCCGCTGTCACAGCAAATCCCAGAATGCTTTGCGAGGAGATCTCTCTGCGCAAAGCATTATGGGATATATCTGCCTCTTCTGAGGCCTTTCTTTTCTTCTCATTCGCTTCATAGACACTTTTTCTCTTACGACCATCGGCTATTTTCAAAGAACCGCGGTGAGAAAGGTGTCTGAAACCGTAGCTCACCACAGATACACGCCTGAAAGTGCGAAGGAAAAGATTTTTAAAAAAAGCTAACTTGACTAAGAACGTAGGACGGACTTATGTAAATATATCACCACAAAGATGTCCTCAATACCTTTAAAACGACACGTATTATAGAAAAACAAGATAACAGGCTTATTTCCTTTATATAAAGATAAATCGTCTTATTCACTTAGTAAATTGTGTCATTTACGACCTAGATTAAAAAAAAACAAACAAACACTTATTTCAAGAAAACTTTAGTTCTACACTGGAAAAAAAACAAAATCTAGATAAGTAATTTCTTCTTAAAATTAGTGCATTTGTTCTTGAATTGAGGAGATGCCAATGGAACAAGACAATTTAGATTTAAAATAAGAAAATACAATTGCATTGTCTTATTTTAAGTGCATATTATCTAATTATCTTATTTAAAGAGTAAAAATACTCATTCCATTGGCAAATCATCTTATTTATCTACTCAAATTGAGGGTAAATACNATTGCAAATTTGACCATAGTAATTATAATTATTGCTCATTCTGTCAAGGTTTTAATAAAAATGTCTTTAATGTGACTCAGATTGGGGAGTTGCAGCCTAGTGGTTAGGGCATAGAGCTTGGAATCCTGAGGTTCTGAGTTTGAGCCCCACTCCCACAGACTGCCACTCTGTATCTCTGAGCAAGCCCACTGCTCCCCGAGGGATGGGTTAAATTCAGTGGTAAATTTCTTCAATGTGAGATCAATAAAGTTCAATTATTATCATTATTATATTCAGTAAAAATAAAAGATGTGATGAACTAGCTTAGCTGAATTGTTAGATCTTTTATTTGTTTTACTGATCTGAAGAACGTCTGTGCTTCAGGGAGCTTAGCCGGTGCTCAGTGGAGGAGGGCATGCCGGTTGGAGGGATGCCCACCAGAGGGGGCTGTGGTATCACTACAAATAACAGAGCATTTACCCGGTGTGCGTCCAGGTTGGTGTTGAGGTTTCCATTCAGCAGCGGCTGGAGCGGCGGCGGCGCCACGACGCTCTGACTAAAGCGATCTCGCCTCTCCTGACTGTACTGCAGGGCCCAGTCCCAAACCGGTGGCAGAGGCGGGTCCAATGGATCCGAGGAAGAGTGCGGACTCAGCATATCCCTCCAACCGTTAACAGGCGTGTAGGATTGGCTGACGTTCTGGAGAGAGTTTAATAAAAACCAATCAGGAGGTTTGTTCTGATTCGGAGGTTGGCCAGTACAAACCAGTTCATCTCAGGTGCTTCTGTACCTGGGAACGTTTGCATCTCTCCCGCTGGCAGTTGGACAGGAAGGTGGAGAAGAGCGGCAGGTGGACGCTGTCATGGAGGGCCAGCAGGAAGTCGTCTGTTAGCTGGAAACGTGATGGAAACTGGAACCACAGGTGCCAGACGCAGTCCAGGAAGAGCAGGAAGACTGGAGACTGGAGGAGAGAGGAGGGATGAGTGGAAACATCCACACTGCAAAACCTGGGCTAAAAATAAGTAAACATTTTCTAAAATGAGTCAATTTAACCTGAATTTCTGAGTATTTTTCAGAATCAGAAATACTTTAATAATTCTGAAAAATACTCTTAAAGGTATTGTGAAGGACTTTTTAAAAGACCTTTCCTCCCCACTTTAAAGTCGTAGGGAAGCAGCTGTTCCAACTGCTGCATTTCCCAATTCTCCCGAGTGACTAAAGTGAATGCGATTGGTTGATTATCATATTATCGATTGTTGTGGCGGAAGGTTCTTCTTTTTATACTTTTGGGACAATATGGTCTGATAAAGAGCATTTATATACCTGTTTAAGCCAATATGATTTGAAATTTAAAGGTATAGTATGCAACCCGTGTTGATTTTCCAGCGAGGCTCCCCCTAGAGGGCGAAACTAAA
>NW_015152153.1:42141-43582 GCF_000732505.1 Cyprinodon variegatus
TAAGTCAGAATTCTGAGATTTAAGTCAGAATTCTGAGATTTAAGTCGAAATTCAAAGAAAGAAGTACAAAGAAAAAAGTACGGAAAAAAAAACGAAAGAGAGAAAAAAAGGAAGAAAGACATGAAGACAGAAAGAAGGAAAGAAAGACAGAAAGACGTATCAATATTGATTAATTGGGCCTTATTTGAAAACTCCTTCGTTACAAAAGACATTTAAAGACAGCTGTGACCCAAATAGACTCATTTCTTTGTTCTTCAGAGCGGAGCAGAAGTGACGCTTCATCCATGAATAATACTAAAAGTTTCAGGGAGATGACAGGTTGGGAAAAAAACAGCGTTAATGTGGGAAAATGGCTCATCATTGCTGCAGCAGCACACATCTGTTTGCAGGATCTATCAGGCCTGGAGGAGATGAACCAGCCTGGAACAGAGCGGTAAATCTAAAGCTGGGCTGGTTGAGCTCAGCTTGAAGTCACATCAGAGGGCCGGATTTATTTTTTTTACAAAAGAAGGAAAACCTCGAAGGAAGATGCTGTTTCCATGCATTCTAGTGGATCTAATGTGAAAAGCTCACCATTGAAAACACAGTCGGTATGGAGTGAATTTTGTTCCATTATTGGAATAAAATTCTAAAGCCTGGGCTATTGAAGCTCAGCAAAGCAGCTCAGGTGTTTTGATGAAAACAAAGTAAAACTAATTAAGTTTAGTTAATTAGTAGGAAGCCTTACAAGCCTCAGCTGGTGTTTAAAGCTTTTCTTTACAGCAACACATTTTTCAGGTGTATTCATGTGTATTTCTAGACATTTAAGTGGAATAAATTAGTTCTGTTTGATATATTTCTATCTCATTTTCCCCTCATAAATCATCTCCTGGCAGTTGGATTTACTTCAATAAAAGAACCAAAGATTGGTGTTTGTGTTTAGTAAACCTGATGGTTCAGTGGTTGTTTTAAAAGGTAAAGGAAGCCACAATAATCGCTGTTTAAAGTAAATTCTGAGCGATAAGTTGCTCCAGTAAGATGAAGCTGTAATCTCACAGCTGCGATCGCAGCCTTAAAAGCCTTTTGTATGGAAACCTCTGAGCTGTGTGTGTCCGGGTCCAGTGGAGTGTGGTTGTTCCTGTTAAACAGCTACTAATGTGGCTTTAATGAGGAGGTGATGTGAATAATGGATGGATGGATGTATTAATAATACGAACCAGGGTCCAGTGACTTACCCTGCAGGGCCACAGTCAGGTGACCACTGCGAAGCAAGCAGGAAACCTCCGAAGCTTTCCTCAGACACGACCTGCAGACAAACACACACCTTCATATTTCTGCACATAGAACTTTAAATAGTCTGATAATGATCCGCATGTTAGGTTATATTTGCGGTCCAAAATAAAGGTTTTCTTTCGGTTTTCTATAATCTGTTGATGCTTTCCTCTAAGGATTCAGCAATTGA
>NW_015152153.1:45287-47224 GCF_000732505.1 Cyprinodon variegatus
GTTTGTAGGTTTATTGTACATTAAAAGAGAAAAATTCAATAAAATATATTGGGGGAAAAAGAAAGGTTCTAAATATAATAAATCCATTTAAAATGGAACATTTTGAGTCTGTTTCTCTGCAGAGGATGAAAACTGATTAGCATTTAGGGAAGAATGAACAAGGCCAGGAATGGTGAGATTTGAAGCCCTTTCATCAGAGCATAGAAGGAAAGTGGCTGGGTCTTCCAGCAGAGCAATGGTCTAAACAAACAGCTCAGCCAAACAAGGAATGAAAAACGGTGAACTACTTCATGTCTTGAGGGAGGTTCAGAGGAGAGATCAAACTCTTAGGTCCTTCAGTTTACTGTCAGGAACTTTAACTGATCGATTTCCTTGTTTTGAACAGAAACATTAAGATAGAAGAACCAAATTAGCAGGATTTTATTTAATCAATAATACAAAATAAACTATTAATGTCCTCTTATAAAGGGTCATTTAAATATTGTGGTTATTTATAATAAAGGTCTATTTTCCCCCAAAAACTCAGGTTTAAGTGGATGAGCTTCAGTATCATCAGATCTAAAACGTAAAGGGGTGAATCGATGAAAAGAGAGGAGAAAATGAAGGTAAAACTGAAGGCATAAGAAGGGAGGATAAAAACAAGGAAGGAAGGAAGGAAGGATGCACTGACCAAGGAAGGAAGGAAGAACTGAAGGAGGGTTAAATGAGCTGATAGGGAATCAATACATTTTTTTGATTTATTTTCCTTCTGTTCCAATCCCAGGAGCAAAGTCCATAAATCCTGAGCAGTGGAAGTTCATCCCTTTTAAGGCTGAGCTCGCTGCATCATGGGAACTGTAGTTTCTCACAGCATAACACCCAGCTGCCCTCAGCAGTGTACGAGCATATGGGAGAGCGTTCAATAAGTAATGCCCCTGACCCACTTCTAGTTTTACAATCTAGCTGAAATTCTGCATGTGCAGTTATTTATATCTCTATAGAATAAAATCATGGAGGATGATATTTTATATCCGGGTGGATCATCTAAATAAGAGACAATTTAACAAATAGATAACATTATTTATCTTTAAATAAGGACAAAATTAGCCTCTTATCTTGTTTTTTTAAACTATCAAAGTATGTTGTTTTAAAGGTATAGAGGACGATCTTTTATTTCCGGTGGATCATCTAAATAAGTGGTCCTCCTAATTGTCAATCATTCTGGTGATATGTTTACATAAGGTCGTCCTAGGTGCTCGACCCGTTAGCTATCTTTTTCTGCGAATGCGCACTTTCAGGTATATATCTACGGTGAGCTACGGTTTCAGACAGTCATTGAAGCTCACCTTTCTATTTGAAAATGGACGATGGTCATAAGAGAAAAGTGTCTATGAAGTGAATGAGAAGAAATGAAAGGCCTCAGAAGAGGCAGATGTATCCCAGAATGCTTTGCACGGAGAGCTCTCCTCGCAATGCAAAGACCTGCTGCTGAATGTCGATCAGTGATCCGCCCACCACTGGAGACTTTTGACTAAATGAATGACTTATGGCGATGATGCCCCATCGTATCACCTTATAAACGTCAGTTAATCTATACAGAAATAAATAACTGCACATGCAAAATTTCAGCTAGATCAAACACAGGGTTCCTGCAGCATACGGCAAGTTAAATTCAAGACTTTTTAAGACTTTTTAATGCCACTTGCAACAACTTAACCCAAAGGTTTATTTTAACATAAACCACTGCACTAATGTTTCAGATTTTGAAAAGCTTCCCATACAGGAAGAAAGCTAAAAACACACAAATGACAGATATATTTGAACAATTATTTAACTGAATTCACAAACTTTGTTTTAGCAGGGAACAAAACAAATCAGTTTTAAAGCCCCAACATAACCAGTGCTAAGTCTTTTTTGCAGCTATTTTATCGTTTTCTTAGTATGTTTGATTTGGTGAT
>NW_015152153.1:49426-50937 GCF_000732505.1 Cyprinodon variegatus
GAAAATGCAGGCTAATCATGATTTGGGTGTACTATTCCTTTAAGAGATATTTCAAAATTTGGCAACCTTTAATTTCTTATTTTGAATCCGAAGTTCCATCTGCTTCAGCATAATCAGCAGTTTTGTTTTTCTTAGTTTTTTTTCTCTCTGTTTGGCGGAATTATTATCATTATGATTGTTTTTCATACTTATGTTTTTGGTTTTCAACCCACGGATGTCTGGAACATGGGTTGTATGTGCGGGTACGGGTGTAGTAATTGTCTTGTTCATAGTCGGTTTATGGGTTTTTTTTGTTTGTTTTTTTGTGATGTCGGTGTGATGTAATCATGGAGTCTTTTTGTTTTGTTTTGTATGCCCTGGAATGGATGTCTGTCGGTTTAATATGAAAAACTAATAAAAGCAATTTAATTATTATTTGTTTTTGTTCCACTCTATAAAGCCTCGAACTCAACGCTAGTTCTGACATTATGAATTGAAAAAGTTTCCTGGATGGGAAGCGAAACATCTTCAAACTTGGAAACAAAATTCAGTGGATTGTTTTTTAACTTTGTCGGAATAATCTGTTAACCAAGCAATCAGGAAAGACTGTCTAATTTGTTCCACTACAGAGGAAGCCAACAAAAAACACAAGTTCATTTGACTCCAATTTATGATTTGTCTTTATTTTTTATTTTTTAATGGCACTAGTGACTCGTTTTTCTGACAGTAGGCTGACTATTTATTGTCAGATATATAAACAGACCCCTGATAATGCTGGAAGTGAGCTATAAAGCTTTAGAATCATCCACTAGTTTCATTTCTAAAGACTCAATCCTGCAGCTGAGCTGACTGAAATCATGTGGGTGTATTTTTTGTTGTTATTTTTTTCACAGCAGAAATCTCTACGCTGTGAAAGGAGACGAAACACAGAGCTGATAAACGTGTGAGCTGTGGTAACCAGCGACCTTCACTCTGTGTCTGTGTGAGCATCAATGATCGGGAGATCAGTATTTCAGTTCTGCTTGTTTTAGAAAACCACAACATTTGGTACTTTGCCGTGTTACTCAGCTGGCCTGTGATGAAGGAAGCAGCACTGATAGTTTTACTGAAGGTTGTTGGTCATGTTCTACAGCTTCGGTCCCTTTGTACACAACAGAAACATCCATCTGTCAGGAATCTTTTTACAGCAGCAGCCATTCAAAATGGCCCTTCCCAGTCAAAAGCCAGCCAAATGGCAGCAAAATCCCCTCCAACTTCCAGCCAAGGGCTAGCCAAGGGCATTGGAGAAATCTTGAATGTCTAATACTGTACCTTCCTTGTGAAACACACTTTTTAAAACCTATTTGCTTATATCCTCCCTTTCTACATAAAGAAAAAACGACCACATGTTTCCAGTATATCAGATCTACAAACAAGCCTAAATTATTACGATACAGCGAGAATTCAACTGCAGGATTATTGCAGAACTAACCTGACTCCGCCAGATGGATTTGCTCCACATATCCATCTGGAAACCTTCCGTTGAAGTAATT
>NW_015152153.1:52444-53867 GCF_000732505.1 Cyprinodon variegatus
TGGATGATCTGGTGAACTGTAAAGTACCTTGGGATGACGTGTTGTGAATTGGCGCTATAGAAATAAACTGAATTGAATAGTTGTGTCTCTGTGTGTGTTCATGCATGTGTGTGTGCATTTGTGCGGGTCCCACCTCCCAGACAAAGGGCTCGCAGACGGCTGTGTGCCAGCTGGATGTCGGCAGGCGACGGCAGCTCGTCCCCCAACTCCACCACCACGCACAGGGAGGACTGACACCCGAACAGGACCAACTCCAGGTTCCTGCAGTAAAACAACATCCTGAACTTAACACTATACAGCGTTTCTATGACTTAAGAGGAAAGGTAACATCCAGGTGTGATGCTTCTACAGGCCTATTGGCTCATGAGGTTCTCTTCGTTCTTCAAGTTTTAACACAGTTACTTGATAAACATTTAAAAAACATACGAGGAAAGAATGAAGTGTGAAAACTAGAGAAGCAAACTAGATTCTGTGGTTCTGACTTTTTAACAGCTTTTTTTTTCTGTAGCTTTAAAAAGCCGCCTGTGAGTATCAACCTTTTGAAATCGGTTTCCTGTTTAGGTAGCGATCAAACTTGTCAGATAAACTCTCTGAATCAAAACATGACGTGGTCTCAGAGGTTTTTAGTGTTAAACCTGCAGAAGAAAGCGTCACTGAATGGAAGAGAGAAATCAAGCAGAGGAGCGAAAAAATATGTAAAAAAAACAAACAGATGAGGTTGAAACTCCATAAAGTGTTTTTTTTTTTACTTTCCGTATGTCCAAAATGTAAATGAACAAATTATTTTATATTATTTACTGTTTATCTAATGCTTTTTTTTTTGTTTGTTTGTTTTTGTTTTTTCTTTTTTTTGTGACAAATGCTAAAGGACTCACTAAAGGACATTAAGCATTGTCATGTTTTTGTTGTATACCTGTAAAAAATCTATAAAAATAAAGTGGAGAAAAACAAAAAATATGTGAAAAAAACAGATGTAGTGCGGATTGCTGTTTCATGTTTAAAGGTAAATTCTGGTTCTTCTGATGCATGGAGGAAACATTTTCATTATTTTTTCAGACAAAGAATAAAAAAAAATAGTTTAATCATTTTATTTGTGTCATAATTTATTAGATTTTTTCAAATTTCTCTCCTTCAGATTCGGTTTTACTCCTTAAATTCTTCACTGCGGTCACATATTACTGGGAGTATGAAGGAGCTCCCAAAGGATCAGATTTGAGAATGAAAAAAACTGAAATGAACATCAAAGCCTGCTGTGTGAACGTAGCTTTTGTCATGCTTTATGCAGAAAGCTATGACTGAAGGTTGACTGAAACATTTTTAAAAGGTAAAACGATCCGTTTCCATTGCTATTGTTTGCTAGCAGACCTCCGACATAACTAGAATAGGTTTTTTTAGGCTTTGACAACAACAGCTACAGAAGCTG
>NW_015152153.1:54482-56095 GCF_000732505.1 Cyprinodon variegatus
ATGATCTGGGGAACTGTAAAGTGCCTTGAGATGAAGTGAATTGGCGCTATAGAAATAAACTGAAGTGAATTAAACCAGAAGTTATTGGGATCAAACTGTGAAATAAATCCAGCTGGAAGGTTTAAATCAGTCCCAGACCTCAGGTCGTCCTTCTCGTGGTAGATGTTGTTCTGAAAGCTGGACATGCGCAGCAGATCGCTGCCTCTGGGATGCCTCCAGCACCAGCGCTGCAAGACAAATAAATAAAAAAAAAAAACCAAGCGTGGATGATAACCCTACATTTAAAAACAAAAATCCCGTCTCTCTTGTATTCCATGACATTTACAATATATTGAATTTAAAAAAATATTACACCACTGCATTCTAGCAGTTTATTATGCCAGCTGTATTAATTACTGATGAAGAAATACAAATGTTTTCTTATACATTATTGATATAACAAAACAGGAACCTGTAGATATAAGACATATATATATATATAAGATATAAAACTATCATTAAAAGACAGGGTATCTCACTCTGACATACCCAGGGGTTATATACATAATGTGGACACACTGTATATACTGTATATACCCCCATGCAACTTTTTCTCCTTTTAGCACCTTCCTTCTTTTTGACTATTGAGTCGATCTAAGGAGTAAATTTGTCAACTCTGAGATCAATAATGATGTTTTAGTGTGTAATTTGTTCTGTTGTTTCTTGTGTACAGTCACTGTGTTTTGTGTAAAAGCCTAACTGGGGTCAGGCACTGAGAATTAGCCTTAGCTAAAATGTTGTACTGTGTGACATGATTCATGAAACATACTTGTCCCTATCAAATAAACCAATAAAATAAAAAAATAAAGTCAATCAATCAATCAATCTGACACACTAACAGGGTTAATAGTTACTCCATTTCACCAAAGTGGATGCTAACTGTTATATAGCTCTCTGTTTTAGCACATCCGCTATGCTAACTGCTAGCATGTCTTGTTCTTTCATATTATAAATATTTGTTTCATCTCCTCCCGTTTCCTATCAAATCCTCATCTTCTGAGAACGGCAGAGAAGTTACGTTGCTTCGTTGTGCAGCGCGGCTAAAGAGGAGCTATTTAGGGAAGAAATGTTAATCCACTGCAAAAACAATCTAAAAATGAGTAAAAATGTCTTAAATTAAGTGTATTTACCCTTAATTTGAGTAGATAAATAAGATGATTTACCAATGGAATGGATATTTTTACTCTTTAAATAAGATAATTAGATAAAATGCTTTTGAAATAAGACAATGCAATTGTATTTTCTTGTTTTAAATGTAAATTGTCTTGTTCCATTGGCAAAACGTGTCTTTTATCTCCTCAATTCAAGAACAAATGCACTAATTTTAAGAAGAAATTACTTATCTAGATTTTGTTTTTTTTCCAGTGTTCAGTGTTTTTTTTTTACAAATAGAACCACATAAATTTCATTTTTCAACAGTGGAAGTAATAATGGACTGGATCCGTTTGTGGTTCCCATCTAGCTGCCTCGGCTCTGGCATCCTGCAAATACTACTGGGGATTAACTTAAAGAAATAGTACACCCAAAACATGATTAGCCTTCATTTTCTACTCATTCCCATGCTGAACAACACT
>NW_015152153.1:57041-60471 GCF_000732505.1 Cyprinodon variegatus
AGTGTTGTTCAGCATGGGGGTGAGTAGAAAATGAAGGCTAATCATGTTTTGGGTGTACTATTCCTTTAAGAATGAATAAAGCCCTCTAGTGGACAGCGGTAATATTACAACGCTGATGGATATTTGTTTTTTTCAGCGGCCATCATCAATTCATCAATTACAATAAACTGTAAGCCAAAGATTTGTTTAAACTCCTACTTATAAGTAGTAATTTGATATATAAATATATATGCAAAAGTATATTGAGAGAAATCAAGTCCAAATTTGAGCTTTTAGACAAAACATTGAAATAATCTGATGTTTTGTTCTAAGAAAAAAACAATGTAAGGGAATGAGGTCAAATATCTAATGCATAATTTGTTAGAAGCAATAAAGAATCCAAAATGTGTCTCATGGATTGAAAATGTACCAGTTCTCCTTCTGTCAATGGAGCAATTCATGCATCAGTTTGTGCAGTTTGAAGTGAAGCAGAGCTGTAAGTCTAAAGAGGAGCTGCTGAAACCTACAGGGATTCGTCCTTCGTTGAAGTGGGCGAAACTCTTCTTCAGCTCCGTGTCCAAAACCTTGTGAGGGACCACGATGTACTTGGACAGGCTGTCGGGGGGGGGCAAAGAGAAAGGCTTCGGTTCAGACACGGTTGATTTATTTCACATTCAAAGTATCCAGATCAAAGAACATTGGAGCAGAGCATGAGGGAGAGTCTGCATCAGTTCCTCCTCAGGCTTCTGAGGCCTGCTCTACTTCTGCTCTCTGTGAGGAGGAAATGCACGTCTCTGCCTATTTCCTGCGCTTCAGCTGGGTGCAGGCTGCGGTTTTACCTGTTGGACATCTCGAAGCGGTCGTTGACGGAGCTGACCCTCCAGCTCGTGGCCCCGCACCGCTCCAGCTCCTGCTCCCAGTCCGCGGCCGACTCAAACCAGTTCATGTGGGAGTCTCTGCGGCGGTTGCTTAGAAACTGTTTCATTTCTGGAGGAGGGAGAGAAATTCAAACACTTCAGCCGCATTTCATATTTATTTTTCAAATACTGTTGTGCTATTTGGGAAACTTTGAAGGATTAGAAGAAATGTGTTCTCCTCCTTAAACCTCTTGCTTCTTTTCTCTGTGTATTCAGGTTATTTTAAGTTCATAAAGTCGCATCTGAATAACAAAGACTTCTAGATAGATGTGATTTGAACAAATTAGACGAAAGAAAACCTTTACGCCCTAAAGAACACCATTATTGGAGAAAACCAAACAGCTCATCAGCATAAACACATCATATCACCTGTCAGGCACGGAGGAGGCTGTTGTTTTTGCAGGAGGAAGGTCTGAGTACCCTGCAGTCATTTAGTGAACATTAACTCCTCCGTGTGTCAGAAACTACCCTTATTGTCCAGTAGACTGATGTGAAAACAAACCAGTGAACAGTGTCGAGCTTGAACGGTGTTCATTGTATACGAACGAATCGGTTTTAAAGTAATGAATGTAAATGAGAGCGACGTTCATTCTGAGTTTAATGAGCGACGGACACAGCTCACAATTGATAACGTCACTTTTCATTGAATAACGTCAAGTTTTACGGCACTTTTTACGTCAAACAGCCAGACAGACCAGCCTGTCTACTGCTAGGACTAGTCTGTTCCATTCAGACTCATCCGCTGGTATTTCTGATGCCAGTTTAGCAGAGCGCTTGGCCGAGTTTGATGAGCTAACAAACAAAGACTAGGACAGAAAAAGAAGCTGCCAAACGAGACTTGAACAAGTCCGTACGTCAACCACGTCCATCTTTTCAGCAGAAACTGAATGTTCCTATATAGCCCCGTTTCCACTACCCTTTTGAAACCGTGCCGAGATCGGTCCGAGCACAGTAACCAAGATATCTATTGAGTATAAATGGTACGCACAACTGAACCAGACCGTGCCAGACACAACTGAACCGTGCTAACATGGTACTAGTTCATCAGTAGGGCTCAGTAGGTTTGGTTCTCAGATAGCAGAAAGCGCATGAACAGAATGCGTCATCTCCTTACAGTCAGCCTCCGTTATCAGGAAATTTCCGACATTCATAAAAATACTAGGTGTCCTACCGTGCCACATGATTTCAAGTGATGATTCTGCTTGGCAGTGTGATGAACCTCAACGTCCGTCAATGTTTCCTGCGCCTGGAAGCCCTGATTAGACTATCGTTTGTTGTATCAACTTCCCAAAAGCCGACCCTGTCAAGAAAATTCGCTGCAGGCTGCCTTCTTTGCCTGACTCACTGCAAACTTTCTGAATGTTACAGGAACGCCATGTTGGTTTGCTTGTTTGCTTCAACAGGGGGTCCACAGAGATACTGCATGGGGGTTGTTGCAATAGTTTTGGTTGATTTAACTTTTTTTGTATTCAACCCTGCAATTTTTTCCACTAATTGAAATATCTTTAAATCCACATTAACATGATTTAAAGAGACTGTAGTAAACAGATAAATGGAGGCAGAAGATGTCTTTCAGTCATCAATGCACACATTCAGCCACACACAGGAGCTCTTTCAATCTGGACACAGTTTCATTCTTTACTTTACTTTAATAATCCCAGGGTGAAATTACTTTTGTTACATGACTCCATCTGTGATAGACTGACTGTAGGACCATATTGATAGAACATAATTTCATACAATATATATAATTAGGGGGTCCCATCTCCATCTCGCCATCAGTTTGGGGGTCCTTGGCCTGGAAAACGTTGAAGACTCCTGATCTAGAGAGCAGTAGTACCGTAGATCGTCACTAGGAAGCGAGGAACCTTGCTAGCGTGGTGTGTAAACGGTCGTAAGGAACCGAGCACGGTCCGGTTAACTGATCCAAGCTTGGTCCGAACTCGGCACAGATCGGTTTTCTGAGGTGTAGTGTAAATATGGCTAATGCTTCTGAAGTTCTGTGTATTTTGGCTAAATAAAGGCTTTGCTGCACACCCAGTCAGTGATGGGAGTAACGACGTCGAAAGTAACGCCGTTACTAACGCCGCTACCTTTTTTAGTAACGATTAATCAAAATTATTACTCTTACTGTAAATATAACGCAGTTACAAGTGCCGACACCCCATTACTGCACGTTACTCAGGTCGCACAATTAACCTTTTTTCATAATAGGACTCGTGCGCCCGTCATGAGAGAGGGGAGGATGGAGAGTGAGGAGGACTCCAGCGGCAAAACAGCGCTTTCCAGATGGAAATACCGGTGTTACGTCGAGCTGCGTTTCCCCATCAGATACGGTTTCCCCTGCATCTCCGCACAGCGCAGGCGGCACGATTCACCGCGCAAGAGACAGGAAATGCACATGCTCGCTAAAGGCGCGCAACAGCCGCCCTGTGCTCGCGCCACAGGGGAACTACGGAGAGCGTGAACGATCATTAGCCTATATGGAGAAAGAGAGAAGTAAGTAAGTAAGTAAGTAAGTAAGTAAGTAAGTA
>NW_015152153.1:60707-62529 GCF_000732505.1 Cyprinodon variegatus
AAACCAGTGAACAGTGTCGAGCTTGAACGGTGTTCATTGTATACGAACGGATCGGTTTTAAAGTAATGAATGTAAATGAGAGCGACGTTCATTCTGAGTTTAATGAGCGACGGACACAGCTCACAATTGATAACGTCACTTTTCATTGAATAACGTCAGGTTTTACCGCACTTTTTACGTCAAACAGCCAGACAGACCAGCCTGTCTAATGCTAGCACTAGTCTGTTCCATTCAGGCTCATCCGCTGGTATTTCTGATGCCAGTTTAGCAGAGCGCTTGGCCGAGTTTGATGAGCTAACAAATGAAGACTCGGACAGAAAAAGAGGCTGCCCACCGGGACTTAAACAAGTCCGTACGTCAACCACGTCCATCTTTTCAGCAGAAACTGAATGTTCCTATATAGCCCCGTTTCCACTACCCTTTTGAAACCCTGCCGTGATCGGTCCGAGCACGGTGACCGAGATATCTATTGAGTATAAATGGTACGCACAATTGAACCAGACCGTGCCAGACACAACCGAACCGTGCTAACATGGTACTAGTTCATCAGTAGGGCTGGTTCTGGACATTTATAAAAATACTAGGTGTCCTACCGTGCCACATGATTTCAAGTGATGATTTTGCTTGGCAGTGTGATGAACCTCAACGTCCGTCAATGTTTACTGCGCCTGGATGCCCTGATTAGACTATCGTTTGTTGTATCAACTTCCCAAAAGCCGACCCTGTCAAGAAAATTCGCTGCAGGCTGCCTTCTTTGCCTGACTCACTGCAAACTTTCTGAATGTTACAGGAACGCCATGTTGGTTTGCTTGTTTGCTTCAACAGGGGGTCCACAGAGGTACTGCATGGGGGTCGAAAAAGTTTAGGTTGATTTAACTTTTTTTGTATTCAACCCTGCAAATTTTTCCACTAATTGAAATATCTTTAAATCCACATTAACATGATTTCAAGAGACTGTAGTAAACAGATAAATGGAGGCAGAAGATGTCTTTCAGTCATCAATGCTCACATTCACAAACACACAGGAGCTCTTTCAAGCTGGGCACCGTTTCATTCACAACACCTGTCCCATCAACCAGGAATCAGAAATATTCTAATAATCCCAGGGTGGAATTACTTTCCTTTCATGACTCCATCTGTAATAGAGTGACTATAGACCAGTGTGATATAACACAATCTCAAACAATATATATAATTAGGGGGTCCCATCTCCATCTCGCCATCAGTTTGGGGTTCTTGGCCTGGAAAACGTTGAAGACTCCTGATCTAGAGAGCAGTAGTACCGTAGATCGTCACTAGGAAGCGAAGAACCTTGCTAGCATGGTGTGTAAACGGTCGTTAGGAACCGACGACGGTGCGGTTAACTGATCCAAGCTTGATCCGAACTCGGCACAGATCGGTTTTCCGAGGTGTAGTGTAAATATGGCTAATGTTTCTGAAGTTCTGTGTATTTTGGCTAAATTAAAGGCTTTGCTGCACATCCAGTCAGTGATGGGAGTAACGACGTCGAAAGTAAGGCGTTACTGACGCCGCTACCTTTTTTAGTAACGATTAATCAAAATGATTACTCTTACTGTAACTATAACGCAGTTACAATTGCCGACACCCTGTTACTGCACGTTACTCAGGTCGCACAATTAACCTTTTTCCATGAAAGGACTCGTGCGCGCGTCATGAGAGAGGGGAGGATGGAGAGTGAGGAGGACTCCAGCAGCAAAACAGCGCTTTCCAGATGGAAATACCAGTGTTACGTCGAGCTGCGTTTCCCCATCAGATACGGTTTCCCCTGCATCTCCGCACAGCGCAGGCGGCACGATTCACC
>NW_015152153.1:63619-68934 GCF_000732505.1 Cyprinodon variegatus
TTTGAGATATCAAAAAAGTACTCCAGAGTGTTGTTCAGCATGGGGGTGAGTAGAAAATGAAGGCTAATCATGTTTTGGGTGTACTATTCCTTTAAGTGCATCCAGTATTCTCCATTTATTTCTATATATTATAATCACACATTTAAAGGGTGAAATATGAGGCTCTATTTTGTAGAACTGTGGCTTCATTTACCAAATGAACTTGAACTAGTTCAATTATAGGTTTGTGAACTTAGTTCATTTTCATCTGTGTGAACTGAACTTAAAACTTATTTTTTAACAAGTTTTTAACCAGTGAAACCAGTGATTTTCTCTGCATCATTTCTATATAAATCCTTCCAGACCGACTGCAGCAGCATTTCACACCGAAGAAGCTGAACAGACACACTTAACCCTTCGGGGCAGAGTTGAACTCCAGGTTATCTAACTACTTGATGCTGAAGGGGGATGAATTATTAATCTAAGAGCGAACAGTCGTCCACAGAGGCCAGCCTAACGTAGCGTAGCTTTAGCATCCCTTGCTATAGAGGGGCTCATGTTTCCATACATGGCTACAGAAAGCATCCCGCAGCTCATTTAGAAACCAAACTTCTCAGGCCTGTTTTTAACCGAATAGCTGTATTTAAAATAATTCTACCTCTTTGATATGATTATACAGGGTTTTAATCTTTCCTACATGCAGCCTTTAAATCAATGCCTGGGTTTCAGACCGCTGACAGATTTCCTCCCATATGGTTAAAGTTTCAATCCAGTATGTTTTCATTGTGCTGCGACTTAACATAAGGATTCCAATAGATCTGCAACTTGAGAAGATGTGAGCTTGAGGCGTTATAATGCTCAGCGAAGATTTCATGATGTTTCCAATTTTACATTCTGCACAAGTTTGAGTTCCAGCGTCGCACTCAGATGGTGTTACAGATGGTGGAATGACAGAGAGATGGCCGACGGACCGCCTCCACAGATTTCAGTACATTCTGTTTTTAGCCTGAACGAAAAGCAACGTGAGAAAACGATGAAATGATCTTTAGAGGCCAAACTAAATGAAAACACATCATAAAAGTAGAATTGATTATCTTGGGGTGTTTTGTTCTCTCATGAACTCACTTTACATGTTAATGGTAACTGATAAACGCTCACATATCAATGAATGAGGAGGTGGAAGGAAAATAAAAAAGCACTATTAATAGTTTCGGATAATTTCTGTTAAAATAATCAACTGTTGTTGAACTGAGAAAACATGTTGGGCTGTTCTAGCGACAGCTGACATCTTTCTGGGTGCCAAAAACCATGGAACCAACTGTCAAGCATGGTAGTGGCAGCATGATGCTGCGGGCTCACATTGCTAATAACTAAACCAAGCAGATATTCCTGTTGGACAATGATCCCAAACAAACATCAAAAGTGAGCTTGGAAAACATCGAGCAGACTAACATCTGGGTTTGTCTCGGAATTCAACTTTATTGAACATTTACGGTCTATAAGTGTAAAGCTATAGTTGTATGAAATGAATTTAGGTCCATTATTGGTTTGAAAATGAAAATTTGAAAAGATTAAAATTAAACCCAGAAATGAAACTAAATACAAAAAAAAGGTTTTAAGGGTAACTTTGTTTTGGAGAAATTTGAAAAAAATATATAATTGAAAATATAAAATCTATTTTAAAAAATGGGGAAAAATGATAACAAATAAAATGAGAAGATTTATGGTCTATAAGTGTAAAGCTACAGCCGTATGAAATGAATTTAGTTCCATTATTGCTTTGAAAAGGGAAATTTGAAAAAAAAAAATTTAACCCAGAAATGAGAGTTTCAAAAAAATCTAAAAAAAAAAAAAAAAAAAAAAAAAAAGGTTTTAAAATTAATTTTTTTTTAAAAAAATTAAAAAAAAAAAAAAAAGGTTTTAAGATTAATTTTGTTTTGGGGAAATTTGAAAAAATATATAATTGAAAATATAAAATCTATTTTAAAAAATGGGGAAAAAATGATAAATAAAATGAGAACATTTATGGTCTATAAGTGTAAAGCTACAGTCGTATGAAATGAATTTAGGTCCATTATTTGAAAATGAAAATTTGAAAAAAATTACAATTAAAATTAAACCCAGAAATGAGACTAAATAAAAAAAAAAAAAAAGGTTTTAAGGGTAACTTTGTTTTGGAGAAATTTGAAAAAAAAACATATAATTGAAAATATAAAATCTATTTTAAAAAATGGGGAAAAATGATAAATAAAATGAGAACATTTATGGTCTATAAGTGTAAAGCTACAGTCGTATAAAATTAATTTAGGTCCATTATTGCTTTGAAAATGAAAATTTGAAAAAAAAATTTTTAAATTAAATCAAACCCAGAAATGAGACTAAATAAAAAAAGGTTTTAAGGGTAACTTTGTTTTGGAGAAATTGGAAAAAAATATATAATTGAAAATATAAAATCTATTTAAAGAAATGGGGAAAAGATTATAACAAAATGAGAAAAAAAACAGTAGTTGGTCTCAAAACATTTTTGTTATGACATTTTCCACAGTTTTGCTTTTTCCTTTCAAATTTCTTACTACATTATTTTGTTTGTAACAATAATGGAACAAAAGTCACTCCATAGCCCTCTACCATGAAAACAAATTGTTTCATCTCTAAAAGAAATTAAGCTGCAAGTGGACAGATTTAATCCAAAACCACAATCAAGGCTTAAAGAAAGATGAACCAAAATGCAAAATGACATTTAACCCCTGATTAGAGGCAGCAGGAGTATTTTTGAACCGGTTTGTAAAAAAAAAACTAAGAATTTATGTATGCAGCTGTTTTTTTTTTTTTTTATCTCTGTTGTAAATAGAAGAATTGTTTCACAGTGAAAAAAAGAAGATAATACCAAAATGGCCAGAGGTGCTCCATTTGGTAAATTAATCTGACCAATGAACTGAATTCTAATCCATTTACATTTGAGGAGTCAAAATAATCAAAGAACATTAAAGGAAAAGCTGGGATCTGGTGTCAGTTCCAGGAAGCCCGCTGAGCGGTCGTGTTCAGTAAACCACTTACCCACACTCCCAAGGGCGGCGTTCTGGAAAGATAAAACGGACCCGGGTCTCAGAGGCTGGTAGGTCTTGGCGATGGTGAAGGTTATCTGAGGAGGGAAACCACAGTGAGCCCATAAACAGGACAATAAGGTCATCAGCTGTCAGCAGGGAGGCCCCGCAGTGGCTGACCAGAGGGCATGACGCTGGTTAGAATCTTTATTCTGACCTCTAGTGGCTTTTAGATGATTGATGAGTGACCTCAGCTTTAATCTGAAGGTAAACAGCCACTCTAGATAGTCAATAAAAACAAAGTAAAGGTGCATAAAAAGGCAGCGAACAGGAATCCAGGGTTGACCTTGAAGGAGTGATCACTTTCATTTCTCGCTGTCTGATAAGGCAGATCTGTGTCAGGTCTCTGGGTGTGTATCATTGCTGTCATAAACCAAACGAGAGATTTAAAAAATAAATAAATCAACACACCTCTATGACCTGCGCGTCAGGAGTCAGGCGGTCAAACAGGAAGCACATGACTCGCATGTCCCGGCAGTAAAGGACCAGTTCCTCTGGAGTGAACTTCAAGGAGGAGTTTGGGGTCACCAGTTTGGTCCTGTTGGGTCCAACTGAAACATCCAGCAGGGTCAAAATGTTAAACATTCAGTGGAAAAAAGGGCGACTATAAAGCACAAGCATCAGCTTTAGATGATGTCACAGCAGAAGCATTAAAACACCAACCAATGAAGGAGGTCATGGCGAGAAGCAGGCAACCACTGGGTGGTTTGTATGGAATTCAGTTTGGTCCATTATTATTTTAAGCAAAGAAAAGTGAATTTTCCATTTAATTAAATTCAATTCAGTTTATTTCTATAAAACCAATTCAAAACACATGTCATCTTAAGGCACTTTACAATTCACCAGATCATCCATTGATTCAAAGTTTTCCATCTAAGGAAAACCAGTTGATTCCATCGACTAATTGACTCGTAGACAATCCTTCACACCAAGCATGCTTGTAGCGACAGTGGAGAGGAAAAACTCCCTTTTAACAAGACGTTCACAAACATGTCATCAGATAAATCAAGGCTCAGCAGGTAAGAACTCATTCTTGTCCCAAAAAAAAGAAACCTTAGATACAGCTACTTATTGTTAAAATGAAAAATATGACATAATTAATATAAATGAGACCAGTTTTAACATTCTATTGCGGAAATGTGAAGTGAAGAGAATTTAAACTGTAAAAGGTCGTTTGAAAGAATTCAATCTGTAGAATAATCTAAAAGAGAGACGTTGGAAAAATTAAAAAATATATACCGTAAATCCTCTAATATAGGACGGGGCCTTTATTTCACTCAGGTGCATCTTGATCCAGGTCATTATTGGAAGGAGGCCAGAATTAGAGGCAGGCCTCTATTTTTATCTGAGCAAAACAGACTACCAGTGGAATAAATAAAAACGAGATTTTCGTCTCTTCGCTGCCATGCTAAACTGAAAACTGAAGTCTCATTTTTCGAGTCAAGAGCAAGTTGATGACCAAGCTACCGTAGCTAAGTTGCCTGGTTACCACCAAATCTACCCGTTATCACATGTGTCTTTCAGGTTGAAACAGTTGTGTAAGGCCACTACGATCTCTGTGTAAGCATGGGACTTCTCATGCTAATGGTTCTGATTCGTTAGCGAACACTGCCCCCCTGTGGTACATGTATGTTACTATCACAAGACTGCCCAGAAACATTATTGGTTCTAATTATAGCTCTGCCGACAGCGAGACCGGCCATTGTTAGAGTCCCGGCCGCTTATGGAATACAGGCCAATATTAGAGGATTTACGGTATTTTTAAATAGAATCTGATAAAACAGTGTTGAAGTTCTTGATGAAATTTTTTTTCTGAAGAGTAATTTTTTTCTTTGTTCAAATTTCCATCTACGAAACATTTTCTTTGTTTGCAACAATAATGGGAGAAAATTCGCTCCATATGTTTAAAGGCATTACTCACCAGCAACCACTTTCTCTATGGACGCCAGGGCGATGTCATGATCTCCCAGAAGGATGGGGTCTGCATTGTCCTGCATGGAACAGATAGCAGATAAGAGGCCAGGTTAAGGTGGTCAGTCCTCACATTGGCTCTGATTGTAAAAAGGCAGCAGCATTGAGATATTAGTTGGATATGTCGGCAGTAACATCTACGGAAGAGGATTAGGGCCATAGAAAAAAAAAAGTGAACTGATATTTAAACTTTATTTCAGTTTAACATGGGGAAAAAAGTCAGAATTCTGACTTTAATTTCTCAGAATTCTGACTTTAATT
>NW_015152153.1:69750-71446 GCF_000732505.1 Cyprinodon variegatus
TCTGTATCCGCAGTTATTGGTCTTTTTTTAAGCATATCAGCTTATAAGTAAAGCTGGGCCCTTTCAACAACCAATCTTAGTTATCAGGTAGTTACTGTTTTTGTTTCAGGAGGGGATGGGTCATGAGTTGTTTGGTCATGTGACTGTGGCCCAGCTCAGGACTGGTGGTGTTGAACTGAAGCGGCAGGTGAGATCAGCAGGTGGTCTTGTTTTTTTTAGTTTTTTTTATGGTTTTCAAAGCGTAGAGACCCATAATGGTGATGTTAGTATTGGCCCAGATTTTCTTATCTCTAAGATATTCTTACACTAGTGACTCTAGGATTTTGCTTTTTTGAGGATCATGTTTACCAAATCTTTGTTTCCAGGTTTAAAAAGTGCATAATACATGATTAGACAGCTTAGATTTCAGCACCATTGTCTCCAAGCTGCTGTTTCCTGCTGGACTAGCCATCTCTCACACCCCTTCACAAACTCAATGTACAACATGGACGCATAAAAACCTGATTTTATTTGAGTGTTAAATGCTGTTTAAAGTAACGGATTACAATTAAAAATGTCTCCGGAGCTTTATTGGTTGATGACTTTCTTTATTTGGACCCCGCTGGGTTTTAATTGAGCTACAGTATATTAATCTCAGTGCTCCCCACCACTGATTAGAACTGAAGAAGCCTCTTGGATGAGAGAAGAAACGTCTTCTAGAAAACTTCACATCTGCCTAAACCATGATCTGGATGACTGAGAATCTTCACAGATAAGTTAAGAAAACAATGACTTCTTTACTGAAACTAAAACTAAACTATTAAATATAGAAATGACTAAATGGAGACTAAAATAAACAACAGTTTTCATCCAAGAGATGAAGACGACAATTAGAATGGCTTCTAATACAATAACAGTTTGCAGCTTGTAGAAAATAAGTTTTTTTTTAGAATAATAACCATAATAATATCAATATCTACAGTCTGTCATGTGTTGTTCCAGTTAGGGACCAACTTCTTTTCTCACTAATGAAAACATTCAGACTCACGTCGGCTTTGGGGCCGTCCTGGGGAACAAAAGCCACTCTGAAGTGGGTACAGAAGAGGGTACCAGAGAGCCATCCTCTGCCTTCCCTGGCGGTCAGCTTCTTCCTCACCATGGCGGTCCTCTGAAGGACACATTCGCCTAGAAGACAGACAGGAGAGGGTCTGTGAGAGAGAGGCGGGTAATCAACAGGATCAGATCAGATTCAGACATTGGAATTAGGACTGAAACAAATAATCTAAAATAATTATCTGAAATCGGTTTAATACCGTCCAAATGAAGTGACTGACTAACCATCTCCTTTTCCAAAGACTATAACAAATGTTTATTTTGAAATCTTTATTCACCAAAAGTATCTTTTTATCCGAGTGAGAAAAAAACATTGATAGATTATTGGATTACTGAAATAATCAACAGGTGCTGCAGCTGTTGCTTCAGTGAGGATCTACAGGAATTACACAAAGAACAGGAGTGAGTAATAAGCAGCTGGGAGTGGGCGGAACAACATCCTGACAGCAAGAGGTACGTCCTTCTATTGTTCCAAGTCAGTCCTGACCAGCCGAGCATCATGGTCATCTTTCCTCGACTCATTACAATAAATCAGTTTAATACGATCTCATTTAAAGTCGTAGGGAAGTCATATTTAAATGTCAAATCATTCTGGCTTAAACAT
>NW_015152153.1:73673-75181 GCF_000732505.1 Cyprinodon variegatus
AAAAATATATAGATATATTAAAAGGAAAGGAAATGTAAACAGTTACAAAAAATATATATAAATATATTAAAGGAAATGTAAACAGTGAAAAGGAAATGTAAACAGTGAAAAGGAAATGTAAACAGTGAAAAGGAAATGTAAAACAGTACTGGCACAGATTGTGGGGGGGTAGAATTCAGACTTTAATCTCAGAATTCTGACTGAATTCTGACAATAAAAAAGTTAGATTTCTGATATTAAAGTCAGAATTCTGACTTTTTTTCCCATGTTAAACTGAAAAGTTAGTTATACGTCAGCCTGTACACCTAAATACAGTAAAGTCGGGCACCACTTGGGAGAATTCGGAAATGCAACGGTTGGAAGAGCCGCTTCTCTACGACTTTAAAGATGAAGGGGGAGTCTGTTGTGTTTCGTTTGGGGGCAAATATACGAGAGGAACTGGGTCCTTTTTACGCATCACCGCAGATGTGTGTAAACATGGTCATAACTGAAGAAGAAAAAAGAGAAAATACAGGCAGCAGTGAGGCAGCACATTTCCAGGAATAAAAGACTCAGCGCTTCCATGGCAACAGCAAGCAGAACCAGGGAGGCGAGGAGAAAACAAGAGGTTTCAGCTTCACTCAAAAGATCAACCATAAACCACCTGGGGAAAGACCAAATTCCTTCGTCACTGATGTGAAAAGGAACCGGGACGGACTTCCAGCTTTGTGCCGGTCCAGTTTTCCTCTCTGCTGTGTTCAGGAGGAAACCAACACAAACAGGAAATGGCCATTTTTACAGTTTATACACTTGCTTCTGCTGCTGAACACAGAAGTAGACCCCCTTAAAAGAAAAAAAAAATCTGATTGCACAAGAGAAGTTTAAATCAAACCGTCTAAACTATAATTAAGCTTTAAAACAGCTCCAGACTGGATTTATGAATCAAACTAAACCACAAATGATCCAGCAGCAGCAGAGATTTCAGCCTCTGTCAGAGCACAACATGTGGTTCTCTTTAAAGTCTCCTCTGGGAGCGACAGAGCTGAAAACACTCCTGCAGGCTACAGCTTTTAAAAGTGAAACAAAAAGAAAGACGGGGAACAGGCATCTAGAGTTAGATTTTCATCCCGGTGAGTCAGCAGGATCAGTCAAGGTGTTTATGTCGCCCTTTAATCCCATAAAGTCTTTTTTATGGTGTTCCTGTAGAGCTCCAATTGTAGTTAAATGAGCCCTTACTCCATTAACACAGACTGGTTCCACATTCAGTCACCAATTAAAAAAGGAAACCTCTTTACTTTTACTGTCTTTAATTAATTTCTTTAATTACACATATCAGTTGAGTTTCTCTGCAACTGACTGACTGGTGCCCCCCGCACCGGACCCACCGCGACCCCGGTTGGACAGAACATTTCTTGCACATTTTCTAACCTTTCTCTTTCAAAAATAAAACACTTAAAGAAGCAGATAATCAGGCTGAATTGAGGAATAAAAGCAAAAACATTTTGATTTATTATAACAGTAATGGTATT
>NW_015152153.1:76165-78862 GCF_000732505.1 Cyprinodon variegatus
AAGCCAACGCTGATTGGACGTTCGTTTGGTGAACGGTTCCAAATTTTTTTTAACGGAGAGTCTCCAGACTGAAAGTGAAACCTTGAAAGCTCGCGAGATCAGGATGGTCTCACGAGGCTAAGGGGTTACTATATTTGGGCAAAAATGGCCACTCCCAGACTCAGCGATCGTGACGAAAATTGTTGTTTTCATTATTTTTTTACTTAACACTAAATTCAATAAATCACCGCTAACTTATTAGCTTTATATATAGATAATGATCTGCAAAGTTTGATGCTCTGCTGTTCATTTGTTTGAAGCGTTTTACCAAAGACAGATTTCAAAATCTTGGACAGTTCACAGCAGAATTTGCTAAACTTCTTTTACTTAATTGAGGGGCTGTTCCCACCCTAAGGCCATCACAACCGCAAGCTGGAAGTATGATTCTGTAGCTAAGCTGTTGATAGCAATGCTAGCATATCTACGGTGACCAGATTTTGGTTTCCCGTAATCCCGTACGATTTTCAAATTCCCCCCGGACATTTTTTAGATATGAAAAGTAGGAAATGTCCGGGAAAAAGAGGACGTCTGGTCACCCTACCATATCTAAAATCTCAATGTTTCAGTGAGTGAGTGCTTGTTGCTATGATGCATCTTTGCTCAGCAGCTTCGCTCGTTGTAAACCAACCAATCAGAGCATAGCTCATCTAAATATTCATGATCATACCATAAAAGGAAGAAAACATGTTTCATTCTAGGGCTTTTAACCAGGCTGCATTAGGGCTCATAGAACAGCTAATATGCCATTTTCAGCCCAACCAATGTTACACACCCTATTCAGAGACCTTAAGGACCAGATACCCTATAGAATCATTCTATGAGCCTTTTAATTAAAAACACTTATCATTTATTGAACAGTATGTAATAATTTCATATTTAAATTACTTTCAGAAGTTTAAATTCTGAATATGACCGGACTTTTCCTTTAAAGAGTTTTCAGTTTAAAGCTTAAACAATTGATTTTATTGCCCAATGAAACCAGAGAATGCAAAGATCATCACTCTATTGTCCATCAATCGATAAGCTATGCAGCTGACTGACAGCTTTTAGGATCCTCAGTAACCTTAGACCGAGTACAGAAGGGATTGTGAAGTTGCGCTGAAGGGGGTGCGGGCCCCTGGCTTTGTGTGCGGACGGACAGTATCCCCCCTCCTCCCCTGCTAGCATTCAAACGGTACATGATCTACCCATGGCTGCTGGAGCCACGCTGACCCGTCTGACCTCCTGCGGGCCAGCTCCGTTTCTGAGGTCCTGTGTCCCGGCGTCACATGAGAACATCGGCCACGCTGCGAGTCCGGTAACTACTGACAGAACAGAACGACTCAGGCATCTTCACCCGTCATCCACGCATTTATCATTTTTACCCAAATAGGACTATAAACCCCCCAAAAGTTTGGTCTCTACTTTGATTATTACCGCCTGTTTCGGCATAGCTGAGCTGGCAGATGCCATTTCTGTTATTGTTTGCATGAAGGTGCAGCAGGGGAGAAAGTTAAGAGTCCGCAACTGCAACCTGAGCCCTTTCACTTGCTGCAGTTACACCGACTCCTGACTCCTTTGTGTCTGACAGAACTCACCGTTACAAACTGCTTCTACACTTTGCCAGGAGATGGATTCCTCCACCTGAATCAGAACCAGGGTTTGTTTTTAAATCGACACAATATTTCTAGCTAGGGAAAATAAAGAATACAAACCATTCTCCCATGTCTTCAAGGTCGGCTGTGTTTTTAACCTAGCTGGAATGAAGGTGGAAAATATACATTTTCAAAGGAGATGTCAAAAGCAGCCCAGGAAAAATAAGCCTTCAATAATTCACAGTGAAACTTTGAAATCTAAGGAAAAAGCTGGTGCTGAAGCCCAAAAAGAAAGAAAATCATTATCTTACAAAATGCAACTCAGGATTTAAAGAAAATAACATCGATTAAAGGGACAGAGACATAAATGTCAATAAAAAAGAATAAAAATTTTGATCTCTTTACATTTTTAACTAATTAATCCAGCGATAAACTCCTGGGTTGCACGAGAAATGTTGCCAGAGCTACGCATTCACAGTCACAACAAATTCACCTTTTTTCATATTTTAAATCTGAAATTTCCTTTTTTTTTTTTTAAACCAACATCCTGGATGTTTCAGTCAAGCTGTGTTTTACGCCCTCTGTGCTCCATGAGTTATGAAGTTCAACTGCAGTGAAGTTATTTTCCAGTTCAGCTGTGTGGTTAAAGGTCCTTTTTACAGCTTTTTTAGCTTCCAGAGCAGATCTGAGCGACATTTACAGTCCAGGACCAAGATATGTTTGGCCTGTTTTAGCTAAAAGAAACTCTGGTAGAGCCTTAAAGGTCACACGATTTTCAGTTTAAAAAGAACATGTGCAGTTTTGCAACCATTTACAAAGAAATACAATTTCTCCTTATTAGGTTGCTGGTGAAGATTCTCAGTCATCCACGTCTTAGTCATTCCAAAAAAAATCAATCCACTGGACTTTGTTTACATGTTTGTAAACTTTTTTCACCTGAGTGAAGTTGCCCCCCAACCGTCAAACGTTTGTGCTGGTTTGTGCAGCAAAAATTTTCGTTTGTGTCGGTACTAGGAACGGTTTATGAAAACCGTCCAAACTGTTCGGTTCCACTGTCTCGGTTCGGTTCGCGTGTGTTTCGTTA
>NW_015152153.1:82205-84075 GCF_000732505.1 Cyprinodon variegatus
AAACTTCTTTCTAAATCCACATCTGAAATTGGGCCGTCTAATCCAAGAGTCGGCATGTCGTCAGGTGTGCTTTAAACGACAGCACGATGAATGAAGAGCAGTAAACAGAACAGGAAGTGCTTTTATCTTGATAAACAGGAAGTGCCTCTGAAGTCACACGGCGAGCTTCACAGAGAGAGAAGAGCATCATGGGGGGAAAGTTTATTTTGTTTGGAAAGAGGCCAAGCCCATTTCATATGAAGTTTGGTTGGAGACGCATCTGATCAGTCACCGACAAACAGCTTCTTGTTCATAAACATCACTGGCTAATAAATCAGCAGGAAAACAGGAGAAAACTGAGCTCTGCAGCTTCATACCAGCTCCTTCTCACCGCTTATTATCTCGGTAAATGCAGATGAATTCAATGCATCAATCCGCAATAATGTTCTTCAGTTAAATGCGACGCAGACCACTTGGCTATGTGGCCCTGAATACGATACGAATCTGATCTTTTCAAATGCCGCATTAATCCGCATTAAGGTCGCATTAATCTGACCTGAATGCGTTTAATACCCGACTAAAGGTCACCATTCTAGGTCTTGCTATGAATGATGCGGAGAGCAGTATTTATGTTTAACCATCTTGAAAAGTTATTTTTAAGGTTGGGAAAGATCGCTAGATGCGCGCCGGCACTACCATCCATGTTTACTTCCGTAAACACAGAGCATGCTGGCCTGTGATTTCATTGCATCCTCTACTGCGCATGCGGGATACTTGTGTTGTATGACTGCAGTTCACACAGGAGATCACATACAAGTCGCATATTTTTGGAAATATGAACGGCAACGTAAGAAAATCGGATTTCACAAAAACTTTGCAATTGAGCATCAAGGCCTGCAGTGCGAACGTAGCCTTAGTGACAGGAACAAAGTGGGGCTTCTATCAGCTGAAGAACATCTCCAGGATTAAAGGACTAATGTATCAGCAGGACCTTGAGAAACTGATTCCTGCTTTGTTCATCTTTAGTAGTATTGATCCCTCTCTTCACAGATCTGCCTTAAGCTTGTTCTATGCTTGATCCCTCTGTGAGGTCTGCACGGGCAAATGACATAACTTTCAGCTTCCAGGCACCTCTGCAGTGTCCGTGCGGAAAAAAATCTCCGTATCACACACCCAGGAAAATTCGTAACTATGTGGACAGATCCGCGCAGAAATAAGGCGAAGGAATAGCAGCTCCTGTTGGTGAGGGTTCGTAAATATAAACATCTAAAGTGGAGATCTTCAACAGGGGGTCCACAACCCCTAGGGGGTCCACAGAGGTACTGCATGGGGGTGGCAAAAGTTTTGGTTGATAAGACTCTTTTTTTATACTCCCCCAAGGGATTAAATAAAGTTGAGTCCAAGTCTAAATCTTAGACATCAACTGTCTCTACCTGCTCATCCAGGACGAATCCTGCAAAGTAAATTTCTGGATGCAGGTAGCAGGTTTTCCTTAGAAAACTTTTAAACAATCTGTTTGGATGATCAGATTGAATTTTCTCTGTAAAGTGCCTTGAGATGACACATGAATAAACTGAATTATTTAATTACATCTATGCCACCGCATAATTTTCTTTTTTTTTCCATACACATCTTTCCTTACATTGAATACTTCTTTTTCAAGCAGATTTTTAAATAAAAACTCTCCTCATTTCATACATTATTCATGTAGTTGGTCATTTTCGTGTAAAAAGAGCTTTTGAACCCGGCTTTCCTGTTTTGTTTTTTCTCTAACTAAAGCTACAGTAGTCTTAAATGGATTCATCGTGATGCATAAGTGTAGGCTAAACTCATAGGAGGAAGGTCACAGCTGGACTCGTCACAGTGGACTCATTTATAGAAAAAGGAAAAC
>NW_015152153.1:85635-87127 GCF_000732505.1 Cyprinodon variegatus
GATGCTCGGTTTGAACTGCAGGAGATTGTCTTGACCATGTCTACATGCCTAAATGCACTGAGTTGCCGCCATGTGATTGGCTGCTTAAAAATTAATTGTTAACGAGCAGTTGGACAGGTGTACCTAATAAAGTGGCCGGTGAGTGTAGATATCGACTGTCTCTACCTGCTCATCCAGGACGAATCCTGCAAAGTCACTGCCTGGATGCAGGTAGCTGGTTTTCCCTAGAAAACATTTAAACAATCTGTTTGGATGATCAGACTGAATTTTCTCTGTAAAATGCCTTGAGATGACACTTCATGTGAATTGGCACTCTATAAATAAACTGAATTATTTAATTACATCTAAGCCACCACATAGATTTTCTTTTTTTTTCCCATACACATCTTTCCTTACATTAAATACGTCTTTTTTCGGTCATTTTTGAGCTTTTGAACCCGGCTTTCTTCTTTTGTTTTTTCTCTAACTAAAGCTACAGACGTCTTAAATGGATTCATCGTGATGCATAAGTGTAGGCTAAACTCATAGGAGGAAGGTCACAGCTGGACTCGTCACAGTGGACTCATTTATAGAAAAAGGAAAACAGATTCTCAATTTCCATGCCGTTTTTCCTGTTTTTTCCGGCTCTCCCTTCCTGGTTGTTCTTAAGTCTCAGGAAGTCGTAAAACGGAAGCCGAAGAGCCTTTTCCTAAGCAGCCTCAGAACGAACTGGCACATATGCTTTCACTTAGGTTTACATTTATCAGCCTGAAAAACCATAACAAGCTAGGAGGGGTGCAATTTGATAGGGTGGGGTGATTATACAGGTGGTGCTGAAGTTCTTAAATAGAACTGGGAGAGAGAAGGAGAGAGTCTGAGCTCCGATCCAACAAAACAAAAAGAATTTAGAGCCTCAGCAGTTCTTGCTGAGCTCGACCCGCCCATGAAACAATTTATTAAACACACCGCCTTCATTATAAGACACAAGCAAGTCTTTGAGTCAGCAAGGATGTGTGAACGATAACAATGAATCCACTCAGTCGGCAGTGTTATGCTGACCGTTCTGCAGGGCGGTGACGTCTGCTAGCAGCCTGCTGTTAAACTAAAGGCTGAAGCTCCCAGTTGGAAAAGAATTGTTTCACACAGAAGACCAAGAGACTCAGGGAAAAAGAAATGAAACGCAGATTTAGAAATCCAATTTAAAACAGAAAATGAGAATCAATTTTATCAAACTTTTATTAAAGACGGCAAAAAGAAAAAAAATTCTTCATCTTTGGATTTGAAAATGCTAGTTGAAAAAGAAACAATTTGTTTGAATCTGTATTTTTTAAAATCTCCATTTAGAAATGAGATTTGAAAATGCATTTACCGTAATTTTCGGACTATAAGCCGCGACTTTTTCCCCATTTTTCGACCTTGCGGCTTATATAACACAATGCGGCTTATCTATGGACTTCTACAGCTCCGCATATCCATCTGGAAACCTTCTGTTGAAGTAATTTTGGGAAGGGGC
>NW_015152153.1:89552-90579 GCF_000732505.1 Cyprinodon variegatus
GAAAACAACTCGTGAAGTTGGACCAGCTAGAAGAGCGAGGTGCGCGAGAACGCTGGGACCTCCGCAAATCCATCTGGCGGAGTCAGGTTAACCTGCCACAGTGACCCTGACGGTATAACAGAGGATGGATCGATTGTTGTATTTTTATTCATAACCGCTTGATTTCTCTGAAAGTACTGAGAGCTTCTGTTTCCTAAACCAAAAAATTTAAAGCATAGAAAATGTATTATTTTCTACTATTGAATGAACAACTTTACCCTTAATCGTTTTAACAAAGTCAGGTCCAACTAGTTTCTAAGACGTTACCAAACTTGTTAGTGTACTTAAAATCTTCTGGATGGAAAAAACTATAAAAAAAAACAAAAAAGTTTTTTATTACAAGGCAGCACAATAAAATTCTACTTCATTGTTCCTTTTTCTCCCAGCGAGGCTTTAGCATGCCAACCCACACCCAAAACAAACCCACAGCTGAATTCCTCTGGTTCTTTTAAGTGGATCCAAAGCCATTCTTCTCTTGTTTTGATGTTTTGCAGCCGGGTTAGACTTGATCAGCTCTCTAAAAGTTGTGACGCGAGTGACCGCTGCAGCTAAACTGTGTGATAATGTCTGAGGAAAATGACACCGTCATCAAAAGGTTTTCTTCCACAATCCTTCGGAGTTAGAGAAACGGCCATGAGGTGACGCCTCGGCATGAAGCAAACAGCGCAGTGGTCAGACAGATGCTGCCCAAAGTCTCTGAGTCATAAAACTCTCAAATCTATATTCCTGAGGTTGTTTTTCTCCCCCCCAACTCTTCACTTTTACAATGACTGGCTTCTGAGCTGCTATTATATGCCTCCTACTGCCGCCTCCTCCTCCTCCTCCAACACGCTGCCCCAGTTCTGTGCTGCTCGCTTCCCTTCATTCATTCTCAGGGACAGAAGCCAAGCCTGACTGCAGTTTCCATTCCTCATGCTACTGCAGACACTCTGCTGTTCCTGGCTCTGGGAGGAACACATTTCTGTGCCTAAAAAAAACCTTCTAAGAC
>NW_015152153.1:91935-93380 GCF_000732505.1 Cyprinodon variegatus
CCAGAGTGTTGTTCAGCATGGGGGTGAGTAGAAAATGAAGGCTTATCATGTTTTGGGTGTACTATTCCTTTAAGGACGGAGGGAGAAAGCGTTTAGAAAGGAACTGGGCAGCAGCCTCTGAACATCTAACGTCTTTATTGCCATTTTATATTGCTCAATCATCCAATTATCTTAGATTTAAATGTTAAAATTGGCCCCGTTCAGTTCATTTTTTAATTCCCCAACTGGAACTACTCTGAATAGAAACATATTCTAGAGCCGAATGTGAGCCTGAGTTTCAATCAGGGATGCACTGTTTCACATTTTCTCACTTAAACAGTGTGACATGGAAGAAAATCGGATCGCAGATTTAAATTCAGTTTTTGTTAATTTACTTGAGCAGCTACTGATGACCCAACATCAAATATTTTCATGCATAAAAAAGTCCAGAGAGTAAAAACAAGAACAAATCTGTCTGGAACAGAAGCAGCAGCATGTTTTCTAGAAGAGATGTAATTGTTGCTTTGCTGTACAGCAAAAGAAAACCACAAATTGCAGATAAACCTCTTTTATATGGTAGATCTTTAAGGCCAAGATTACATTTTCAGTCTCCTGCTATTTCAAAGCATTTTTAGTTTTATGCATAGTTTCATGCCTAATAAAGACAAAGATATTTTCAACTAAAGGAGGGTCTGTATGTCCTATTTTGATATCCTCTCACTCAGACATCAGATTAATAAACCCCAAATATATTAAAAAAAAGATAAAATTCGCTTTTCCAGCAGTGAACAGCGTGTTTGGTTGGTCGTCACCAAACAACAGATCAACACACCTTCTGAGGTTTAGAGGAGCTCTTAGTTGAGCCCAGTTTGAGCTGAAGCAGCTTCATCCAGCTGTGGTTTTGGCAGCAGAGGCGGTATTTGGCTGCTAAGGGAGCGGTTGTCTGTAACCGCACTGAACTGGCATCTTCTTATCGGGCCGTAATCTTCAGCCACTCTGATGATCCATCATCTGGCTGTTCTGCTTCTGCTGAGCTTTGTTCTGTTTGCCTTTCAAGCTGTCTGCATCAAAGCTGTATGGGAGACGCCAACGGAGTGAGCTCCAGGGAGAGGTGCGGCCAAAATATTCCCACTACCTTCTCAGAAGCAGGCTTGGCCGTCGGTACGTAGCTTTGAAGGATCCTGCAGATTCTCTACTTCAAAAAGGACCACATGTTAAATTTCATCGGGATTTGTGAGATTGTAGAAAGAAGCTGAAGTTACATCAGGTTTGAGCAAGGAGTAGTTTAACCAACACCTCAAACCTTTCAAGTATCTTTTATATGCTGCAGAAACTGAGAAAAGTCGACCCAGAACCCCAAGATCCTGGGGGCCCCATAAAACTCTGTTTACATGTATGGTTAAAACAACTATTCCTTATTTGTGCACAGTAATTATCTTTTTGATAAAAAGCCTTTCACTTTCCAC
>NW_015152153.1:94872-96499 GCF_000732505.1 Cyprinodon variegatus
CTTGGTTTCCAAGATTTGAAGATGTTTCGCCACCTTTCCAGGAAGCTTTCTCAATTCAAATGTCTGGATCTGCAGTGAGTTTGAGTCTGATATAGACAACGCCTTGTATCGCTTGGAAACATGCAAATGGTAACCGATGACCGGTAACCAAGGGTCCCAAATTTCCTATGACTATGACCTGGATGACTGAGAACCTTCATCAGCACATTCTATGACCCCTTTAGAAATTTCTGTACTTCTATAACGGGTCTGTTTTATGTGTTGTCTTCTTAATTCAGAGGGCCCCCTGCCTGTTTTTACCAAAGGTCCCAAATTTCCTAAATCCGCCCCTGTCAATGTCACCCTCATTCATGTCAGTGAAACAAACCTTTAGGCAAAAGTTTCCACTTATTAGCAAACTATGTGTAAAGTATATAGGAGGGAAAAAAAAAAAAAAAAACACATTTTGATTTTGATTGGCATGAAGTTATAATTTAGGGACCAGTTGTTGTTTCATCAAATCAAAATGAGGTTAAAGTGGAAAAGATTAAAAGCAACAAAAAAAAACATTAGATCCAGGAGGAGCCCAGATTTAGATTCTGTTTCACCGCAGGCTTATGAAAGTAAAACAAAAGAGTGTGTGGGTGGCCTCTGCATATAATCTACTGCCCCCCCCCCACACTGTATCACCATATCTCTGGCTAAGCTACCACCCCTTACTGCTAAAACTGCTTCTGAGCATCTCATTCTGAGCTAATAAAAACTCTGAAGTCCTGACCTATCCAGCCCCGGTCTCCACGACGACAGCCAGATGTTGTGCAGAGCGTGCCCCCCCCCCTCTCCACCACCGCTTCACATGCACGCCTCGCCTTGAGGGGGAGAGCAAAGGGGAGAGCATCTGTTCCCGTTTCCCCTCGCGGCTGCAGAAAATATCCAAGGAGAGACACAAAGCCAGGCTGCACAAAGACGCAGCCGAGAAACAGGAAACTCCAAAAGCCTCGGCGGCTCTCTGCGCTTTCCAACTAACCAATACATCAAACCCATGTTTATCCAGCCGGGTGTGCAGAACAGGACACACCTGGAACGCTCCCCGAACCTTTTCAAAGTGCTTCATTGAAATTCCAGAACGGCTCCTCCGAATTGTTGCGCTCAGCTCTCCAGGTGATGAATCACGGCCTACAGTTTCATCCCATCCTGCTGAGAGACGTGATTAAGATTCCCAAAGCCCCATTTTCTGGATTTTAATTAGCTTCCTAAGCAGTTAAAGTCTTGTTATGGATCCTTTCTGTCAATATGCAAGCCTTTCATCTTCAAACTAAGGAAGCGGCAGCAGAGAGCAAAGACTGAGAACGACAAACGTGAATCTAGACGAGTAAATAACGTGCACAGAACTCCTTAGAACTAAAATTATTACATGTCTGATTTATCTACTTGAGGATCTTTAACACCTAATAAAAATATTTCCCAAGTCAGTTTATATTCTTATCAATAAAATATGATGCTTTTATCTAGTGTTGCACCGATGCCATTTTTTGGCAATGATACCGAAACCCGGCTGTGGCATATCGGCCGATACCGATACCACCGTTTTAGTGCTGGATTGGGGGCCCCCCCCATACTGGCCTGTGTGTCGGTGCAAAGCTACTTT
>NW_015152153.1:98052-100124 GCF_000732505.1 Cyprinodon variegatus
GATACTGGTATCTGTATCGGTGCAACGCTACTTTTATCTAAATGGCAGAGCAGAGACATGCATGTTTTTGAGCTGTGGCAGGAAGCTGGATGAAACTTGATGAATGCTTGGGCAGAATATGGAATGGCCACAGTGTCAGCCCCATAGTGCGGAGTCACTGTACCTTCGTGCTGCAAAGCAACAACTGTCCCAACGTGCAACTCAGGTGATCCATTTCTTAACCCTGTAATGCCAAATGTATCGTATTTGATACATACGGTTTCTAAAATGTTTTGCGTCTGACACCTTTTGCATAATTTAATGCTAAAAACTCAAAATCCTATTGTACACAATCAGATATACCTGATAACAGAGGGCAGAAGACTGCACAACAAATAATCTTGACTTATCGCATAGTAACAAATTATTAATATCAAAAATGTATTTCTATTTTTGTCTTTTTACATATTTTGTTAAAAGGCCAAAAAAGGACTTCAAACCCAAAAAAAGTAATTTTCTGTTTTGTTTTGTTCTTGAATCGAGCTTTAAAGGGTTAAATAGAAAAATAAGCGATTTGGAGTTTCAAATTTGTTTGTTTTTTGTTTCATTTGGGGTTTTTTATGTAAGAAAAGGTTAACTATATGTTAGAGCCGAGTCGGATAAGTCAGATTAATCGATTATTGAAATAATCGTCAACTAATTTAGTAATCGATTAATCGTTAACAGGAGTCTACAGACTCTAAAACGGGTCTTTAGCTGCAGGAGCGACCCACTTAGAGCGGTAATTATTAGCATGCTTCTGTGGCACAATAGTTAACAGGTAAAACCCCATGTACGGAGGCTTTAAGGACTGGTTATCCTCCTGCAGCTTGTCGCAGATATTCACAATTTCGAAGCGTGGTCTGCGCTACGTTATTCCACGCCACAATGCAAGAGGAGCAATCAGGAACTAGCTGTGGGTCTAGATACGGCCGAGGCGGTGGGGACAAGTTTGTGCGACAATGGAGGGACATGAGGGCCAAAAAGAGCGGATATCTAAGTGGAAAAAGGGTCCCAGCGTTCTCACGCACCTCGCTCTGCTAGCTGATCCATCTTCACCAGTCGTTTTCCACAATGGCGGTCATAGTAACAAAACAAGCCGGTAATTTAACCAGGAAAAAATCCCATCGAGATTAAAAACCTTTTTTTGCAAGGGAGTCCTGGCCAAGAGGCAGCAAAGTTACATGATAAACAGAGATACATTAAATTAAATTAAATGACAGCTAAAGCAGAGAAACCTCTAAAACCTGCAGGACAGCGGCCCTCGAGGACCGACTTTGGGGATGCCTGCACTAAAACGATAAATTGGGATAAATGGGTATTTATTATGGGTATGCTCATCTGACAGAACACCGGTTGTGATTAACCCCCATTTTGCTCCTTCAAAGTGTTCTTATCTCTGTTAGCTTTTAGCATCTCTGGCCACTAAAATAACATCAGGTAGGAGCATCAAAAGCAGGCAAACACCTCCTGAATGTGTTATTTGTCATGTAAAAGAAAATGCATGGCACTTGTAATACTTTTGAATACTGAATTCAGCACTTTTACATTATTTTATGGTTAAATTCAATTCAGTTTATTTCTATAGCTCCAATTCACATCATGTCATCTCAGGTCACTTTCCAGTTCAACCAGATCATCCAGTCAGATTGATTCAAAGTTTTCTATCTAAGGAAAACCAGTCGATTGCATCGACTCATTGACTCAAATACAATCCCTCACACTAAGCATGCTTGTAGTGACAGTGGAGAGGAAAAACTCCCTTTTACCAGGAAGAAACCTCCAGCAGAACCAGGCTCAGTGTGAGCGGCCATCTGCTGAGGCCGACTGGGGTTCAAGGAGACAGAAGCAGAGATAGAAAAAGCAGCTGTAAAAGGAAACACAACCCAGGCAGACGATTCAAAGCTTCCTGCTCTAATGACCAAATCTTAGAGTCTTCATTCAGTGGACAGTAAAAAACGTAAACTTTTTAATCAATTATTGTTCTAATAATTAGGGATGCACGATATTGGGATTTTAGCCGATATCCGATATGCCGATATTTTAAAACTCAT
>NW_015152153.1:100570-103801 GCF_000732505.1 Cyprinodon variegatus
TCAAATATCGGGTTAAATATCAGTGGGGTGGCCGATGTCCGATATTCAGTTTTAAGGCCGATTATATCGTGCATCCCTACTAATAATGATGAAAACTTTAATGCAATTGGAAATTTGACTGTAGGAGTTATATTTATTCACACTAAGCTCACACTAAGGATGCTTGTAGCGACAGTGGAGAGGAAAAACTCCCTTTTAACAGGAAGAAACCTCCAGCAGGACCAGGCTCACCATCTGCCGAGGTAAATCTTTTATGATTTTGTTGTCGAGTTAAAAATAATCCAATGAACTTATATTTGCAGGAAAAAGAGTGATGAGCGAATCTGAACAGAGTCTCTATATTTCGGAGGAGTGCAGGAATCCTGGTGGGGACTGCAGCGTTTAATCCGGCCACTCTGCAAACTGTCTGCTGGGACATTTATAGCTCAGCCTGCTGAATGATGGCTGATGTTTCCTGCATCATAATAAATGCCCTTTTCCTCCCCACTCTGCGCTTTATGGTCACAGTTATGAGGAGAAACTGCTGCTGCTCAGACATCAAACACCCAGATAAATATTTAAAGTCACCTAAATTAAACATTAAATATGGAAAATCAAATAAAATGAGAAGAAAATGAAGGAAAACTACAAAATAAGAACTGGAGGATTATCTGACAGACAAAAAATAGAGATGTAAAGCATGTAGAAGAGGAGCCACATTCCCCACGCAGCCGTGGGGATCATTTCCACATCTGCTGTGGGTAACAGAAAGGACAGAGTGAGCAGAAGTGGGTCAGTGGGAGCAGTCAGAGGGACTAGTTAACGGCACTTAACCAGTCCTGTAAGCTCACCTTAACATCCGGGAGCATCTGCCTTACTTTGAACGTCGTTCTGGACCCTGTCAACATCTTTCTGGTTTGTTTTAGCAGCGAGTCTTGGTGTAAAAAAATATATATAAGAAGAAAAGCCGTTTTAGGCGAACGGCTGTGGGTTAGCGTCCTCCTCCGTTCATGTGATGATTTTAGCGGAGGGAGACCGTTAAAGCGGCGATGAGCAGCGGTCAGCGGCGGACCGGTTCACCGCCAACCGGCGGATTCTTCCTCCTCTTCTTCTTCGCCTCCTCCTGCTGAGCTCTTCGCTGTTAACAAACCGAGTGTTTTAGCTCTTTTCATCGCTCTCTGCGCGGACAGCATCCGTCTCTCAACCCGCACAGAGAGGAAAATAACAAAACAAGAGCACACCCTGCCTGAAAGCAGCCAGAACTCACCGAGCTGCTGATAGTTAGTCACTAACTGAGGGGGATGTGTTCACAGTTCCTACCGGGGGCCGTTCAATTTGGTTTGTTTGTTCCTTCGCCGCGGTGAAGCTGAGGGCAGAGCCGCGGAGTCGTCTTAAAGAGACAGTCTGCTGGCTCTGAACGCAGGGACAGTTTTCTGTTAGAGCAGAAAATCCAATGGAGGCTAAAAGTGATGGATTTGGAGCCGCTTTAAGTTGGAACATAAATCACGCTTTCAAAATTTGCTTTTTTCCAGCTTTTTAGAGGGTCATTGAACTCACCAGTACTCATCATAGAAGTTTAATGAGTAAAATCCATCCATATGGAGGACCATCTCTGCCATATTTCAATAAATAAATAAATGCTTAATTAATAAATAAGTAAACAATGAATTGCCCCAAAAAATACCATAAACAAATAAATGTAGGTAGAAATTAAACTGAGAAATTAATGTATATATCTCTTTTAATTAGCTTCTTTATTTATTCACCTTTGTAATAATTACCTTATTTATTTATTGTCCGTTATAATCTTCAACTTTATAACTTTTTTTAAGTATTTATGTGCATGTTATAACATTTTTGTCTGTTTTATTCTTCCTTTGTATTTTTTTACCCTATTTATTTCTTCAATGCTATTTTCATTCTTTTTTATATATTTTTGTCTGCATTTCTGCCTCATTATGCTAATGAGGAGGGACTGTGTCTTAGAGCCCATTGGTTGGGACTAACAGCATGCGAAAAGCTGCTCAGCCATTAAAAGTGGTGAATTAGCGGCAATTTTATTAAAGATTTAGTTGAGAAGGGAGTAATTTGCACGTGTCAGTTTAAATAAAGTAAAGAATAAAGTTGTTAGAATTGATGCTTCTTTAGATAGTTTCATTTTTTTGGGAGAAATATCTGACTCTTTACATTTAAAAAAAAGTATTTTATTTACATATATATTCACCAGGGGCAAGAATAAAGTTCATCATATATAGCCTTCAATCAGATATTTGGATTGTTCTGATATACTAATGGGCTGTTATTTTATTTTTTGCATTTATCTGCATTCACTTAACCTTACGTCCAAATAATTGGCTCCAACTATTCATTTTGTTTTAGGTTACCAGACGTTTACTTCCAATTAGGGAAGTGAAATGGCACGAAATTGGCAATACCATGCATATCACAATACATGCGTAACGATATTCAGTCTGAGCAACTTTGTGAGAAACTGCAGAATACTGCAGTGGAGGCATCAACAATCACCTGGATCAAAGACTACCTGACAAACAGTAAACAGTTTGTTAGACTGAAGGCTCGGCTGTCTGAACAAGCAGTCAGGAGCACCACAGGGGACGGTACTCTCTCCATTCCTTTTAACTCCGTACACCTCTGACTTCCAGGACCAGACAGAGTTCTGTGAGCTGCAGAAATACTGGGATGACTGCAATCATTGGGCGCATCAGAGACGTACCAGAAGCTGAGAACAGAGAGCTGGTGAACCGCTTTATGGCATGGTATGGAAACAATCATCTTATCCTGAATGTCAACAAAACAAGGAGATGATTGTAGATTTCAGAAGAAACAACAATTTGAATCCTGTTAACATCACGAAAGAAGGTAGTGGAGGAGTATAAATACCTCAGTAATTACCTGGACAACAAACTAGACTGGAGACACAACAGTGAAGCCGTCTACAAGAAGGAACAGAGCAGATTGGACTTCCTAAGGAAGCTGAGGTCCCTCAGTGTTTGCAGTAAGATGCAAATACTTACGTACACTTTTTAGGTATCTATACTTTACTCCAATACTTATTTGTCTTCCTACTTCTTTCTACTCATTACATTTTCACAAAAGTATCAGTATTTTCTATTTCTTACATTTTTAAATCAACCGTACTCGTTATTTTTTGTTTCGGTTTAATATTTATAAATATTTATTTCCCGTCATGTGCTCCATCCAATGCAGATCATTGGCTCCATCCACATCTAG
>NW_015152154.1:0-4229 GCF_000732505.1 Cyprinodon variegatus
GCAGGACCTCTGTGGACCCCCTAGGGGTCACGGACCCCCTGTTGAGGACCTCAAATCTAGAAGATTAATACATTTTAATCTTTAAAAGTGATTGGAAGACATTTTAAAAACCAGTCCATAAATAAAAATTGACTTCAGCTCGTGCAATTTTGAAATTTAATTTAAAAATAATCCTTTAAAAGGAAAGTTTTAAGCCTAGCCTTAAAAGTAGACAGGGTGTCTGCCTCACGGACTAAAACTGGTAGTTGGTTCCACAGGAGAGGAGCCTGAGAACTAAAAGATCTGCCTCCCATTCTACCTTACTGGGCCTTTTGGACTGGTTTTGCATGGTTTACCTGGTCATGCTGTAGTATTGGAGCAAACTCTGTCTTCAGTTTGTTCAGGTGTTTACGAGGTCTGCAGCAACTGTTGACGGCCAGCGAGGAGGAAGGTTCCAGCTTCTTGATGGCAGCATCAGTGGAGAATTCACAGAGCTGGTGAGGTCACGCTTTCTCAGATGATCTTACTTCGCCGTGTGAAGGTAACCAGATCATTGCCCTCTGAAGGTACCAGACCAGAGGATAAAGATGCGCTGGCGTTTCAGAACATGGCCCAGTGGTGAGTGTTTGAGTTTTGACTGTTGCATCTTGGTCTATTCCAACATCTGAGCGCATGGTTCCTCCTTCAGAGCACTATGCCACCATCATTCTGGACCTGCTGGATCGAGGAGATGAGACGGAGCTGAAGTTGGAGTGCCAAGAAGTTCCTGCAGGAGAAGAGGAGCCCACCAGGGAGGGCTGGAGTCGCTTTTACTTCCAGGCCATTAAACAAACATTTGGATACTGAAGGAGACTCTGATCTCTGAAGAACATCTAAGGGGTTAAAATGCAAACCAACATTTTACTGTTAATATTCTCTGGATGAAGAAATATTTAAACAGAAGGAAATGCTTTGATGAAATCTCCTGCTGCTGGTTTCTGTCCAAGGTGGTTCCAGGAAGTGGGAACCCTGGATGGGAAACTTCTGCTGGAAGTCAGACTGAAGAGAAGAGGTCCATCATGTCTGACTGTTTGCTCTAATCCAGCTCTTCGTTTCAGGACCCTGAATGCAGCCTGTTTTCTTTGCTAGCTGGATTCACAATTGTTTTCAGCAAATGTGTAAAGATGTGGGGAAAAGTAGCCGGGCTGCAGGAAGCATGGATAACATCCACTATCCTGCAAGATGTGCCTTTGGTCCAACACACCTGAATCTAACCGTTAGATGATTTAGAGGATTCTGCTAACTGAGGAGGTAACTCTGCCGTTTGATGCAGGTCTGTTGGACCAAGGATGGATCTGAAAGTTGCAGGAGGCCGACTCCCAGAAACTGGAATTGCTTTAATTCCCAGCATATTTGCAGATTGCTGAACCAGAAATGTTTTTATCAAAACTGTCCTAAAAATGTCTGCTGCAGATCTGTGATCACCGACGTTTCTGAAGCTTTTAGGTTTCATTGCTCCCCAATCATTTATGCATTCTGTGTTTAATGCGTCTTATGTTTCATTTAACTGGTGACCCCAAAATGAATTAACCGGACTAAATGACTGCAGGCAGATTGGTTAGAAATGAGACCCTTTTTCTTCTGCTTGTTATTATTAAACTTTTGATCAAGAAACTGAATGAAATATTTAGATTTTGAGTTGTTTGAAAATGATCTTTCTGCTTTTCAACTGTAAGAACCATTAAAACTGAACATAGATGTTTGAAATATTTATTGAACCACAATTTTTCTCCGTAAATATATTTCTAGAGATGCTATTGACATTTTTACCAAGTGTCCCCATTTCACCCAGAAATCTGTCAGGAATTAGAAAGCAATCCGTGCCAATTAAGATTAGCTGGTTCAGTCCCAGATTATGGCCAATGGGAAGGTGTCTCTGGATTTAAAACATCTCACGATGGTTAAAAGTAAAGATCTTTCCAACCTTAACGATGCCGTGGTTCCACAAGGTTTTCTAAACTTCTGAGTGATCCAGTGAGATCTGTTGTTGTTCTAGTTGTTCTATTTCTAGATTATGTTGTCATAATCTAGAAATAGAAAGAACATCATTCCATCATAAACCGACCAGGACCAGGTGCTCCTCACCAGATTTCTGACAGAGGAGTGAAAAGAATGATCAGAGTTGTCCAAGAGCCAAAGGCCGCCAGCGGAGAGCTTCAGAAAGGACGAATTGTTTCTGAGAAAACAGTCGGTAACGCAGTCAGCCGCCACGGTCTGCGGCACGCTCACCACGCACGACTCCACTGCTGAAGGAAAAGCTGCTGAAGCAACATTTAGACCAGCCTGAGAAATACTGAGAGAATATAGTCTGCTCAATAAACTCTTTAGGTGCCATAATACACATCAGGTTTGCAGGTCAAAGGGCACTGCCCCATAAACCCCATAATCACCATGGCAACAGTGAAGTTTGGAGGAGGGAGCATCATGGTGTGGGGATGTTTTCAGCGTACGGTTCTGGCAAACTTCAAATCATTGAAGGAAGAAAGGTTAGGGTTAAAATCTGCTGCCATCTACCAGGAGAGGAAACGTTGGTGGACATTTCAGCGAGACGATGAGCTCAAACACGCAGCCAGGAAACTCTCCACTGGTTTCAGAGAAAGAAATAAAGCTGCTAGAATGGCCCAGCCAATCAGCTGACTGGAATACAATAGAAAAATCTATGGCGAGAACTAAAGGTCAGAGTTCATATAGGACGCCCACAAAGTTGTCAAGATTATAAGACTGTTTGTGTGGAGGAATGGGCCAAAATCACACCTCATCAATGCATGCCACTCATTTCTCCATCCAGGAGGCGTCTGTGTCATAATCTAGGCACTGATGACAGGATTATTAGTTCCTTCCATCCACCTGCCTACCTCCACCCAGTGTTCATTACATTTCATCAGATGTTCCAGCTTTTACTGAAACTGTTTGCTCCCAGCCATCAGGGCCAGATTATTGGAGCTGTAGGTGAGAGTTCTCTAGCGTACCCAGTTTGTTACTCTGATAATCTGATCCTGAGCCTGCCCCAGTTCTGATCTGTTTGCCTGACCTGTCTTCGGATTCCTGCTGGATTCCGTCTGCTTTCGACCTTGGATCTGTTTCCTGACCCCGGCTTGGATTTCCCTTCCGTACCTCTTCAGGTCTCTGATCTTCTGGCCTGTTTACCTCATCAACACAGTCTTTGGCTTCTCCTTCCGGTAACTCCTGCTGTTCCTCGTCTGCTGGCTGTTGCTCGTTGGTCGGCTCTTCAGCCATCTTGGATCCTGGAACTCTCTGGGCGGCACAGAGCATGATGTGGAAACTCATCTAACTGGATTCCACTCCTTCCTCTGGGCTCGAACTGAACTTTATAACGAGGTTAGTGACTCACATGCTGGTCATCGTTCCCCGTCAGAGCTACGCGGTCACTAACCTGAGTTCCTCCCTCCTCAGGGATTCCGGCTCTTTAGTCCTGCTGCTGACCTGCGGATTTTCCAAGACTTTAATGAATCCCTCCAGTCTGTCTCCCTGAATTCTGGGTCCATCTTTCTGAGTTCTGACAGTCTGGAAGCTTTCATTGAAAACAACGACTTTTATAAAACTAATTAAATACATTTCCAGTGAACATGTTCAATGGCTTTTCCCTGTGCAGTTTCACTTTATTACAAATAACTTCATTTCTTTACATCTATGGTGATGTGCCATCTGCCATGATCATGGTTTTTGGACATAGGGGACCAGTGTCCATATTTCATCTTGACATGATGACCAGTTGATGACCATGAAGATGCAGTTTTGGAGATTAAACAGCTGTAAGAACCTGCTTGGTTCTGTTATCCTACTTTGCTCCTTGTTTTCTAGTTATTATTGGTTTAATTCCTACTTTGTTGTCATTTCTAGATTTATGTCCTCTGTTGCCGTCTCGTGTGTGTTTTCCTTTCCCCTTGGCTCCCTGGTTGTCTCCTCTCACACCTGCTCCTTCTCAGCTCGTTAGCCCTCCCTTTGTCTCAGTCAGCTTTAAATGCTCTCCCTCTGCTCTCACTCTTTATTGGTTCCTTGTTGCTGGTCCTGTCGTCGCCGTCGTCCTCTCACCTCGTCTCTCCCTGGCTCCTTGTGCTTGTTTCCCTTGATGTCTCCATGATTCTGGTCTGAGTTAAATTTTAGTTGGATTTTTCCTCTGTTATCAGTGTTTTCATTAAAACTACAAGAATTCACCTCAGCCTCTCTGCCTCTGCATTGTGGGTCCTCTT
>NW_015152154.1:5295-6683 GCF_000732505.1 Cyprinodon variegatus
TTGAATTGAATTGAATTGAATTTTCCAGTTGAAGAAGCAGCCTCGTTTTTAACATGAATCCCTGTTAGCCTGATTCTTCAGAGGCTGCTTCCCGGCTGCTGGTTGAACACTGGGAGCTGCTGTCCTGCCAGCGAGCTTCCAGTAAGCCTGACCACAAATAAAGTGTTTAATGAATGACTTTAAATCCCACAGTCAGCTCTGCACATAACTCTGCCTGTTTGGGTGTTTTCTCCCTGCTCTGGGAGGAGGTGTTCCTGCTGCGCCTCCCTGGAGCTCAGAGGAGGAACTCAAACACACTCCTGGCAGCAGAGCTTTGGCTGCATGGAGCAGAGAGACAGATGGCTTCCTGGTTTGGCTCCACATTTTATGGAACTTCTTCTCCATCCAGATTCCTGCAGGAAAGAAAAAAATGTTATTTTATGCTGCTGAGAAATTTAACATGAGAAATAAAATACATTTTGATCTTCAGGCAAACCTTCTACCTCATAGCAGAGCCTCTCCAGTCCAGACCTGCATGATCCCCAAACTTTAAGCAGATCTACGCTTCAACACGGCGGGATGTGACGCTGAGGCCTTCTGGGTCGTTATGAGGTATGAAGCAGATGGCATCCATCCGTCCATCCGTCCGTCCGTCCGTCGGTCCGTCCGTCCGTCCGTCCATCCATCCATCCATCCATCCATCCGTCCATCCATCTCTCCAGCTGAGGGACGTCCTGCATTATCGGGTCACTGCTCTGGTGTTTCTCCCTGATCCTCCAGAACTAGCCTCACTAACAGATCTGCTCTGCAGAGCTGGAAGCTGAGGAAGTTCGCTGGTTTGGGAGAAGCATCCTGCAGGATAGTAAATCTGGGGACTGGATCAGGAAGGAGAAGAATGATGTTCTGATTCATTTTCTCATTTCAAACCTTAAGAGAAAATGAATGTTCAGCCAAAGAGAGAGAAGGAGGAGGACAAAGGGGGAGGGCCGTCACAGCCTGGCCTGCAGCCGGATCCTGAGTCGTGCTGATGGGTGACATGTTGCATCGCAGTGTGACTCCATGACGCCAACAGGACCAGGAATATCTCCCACAGAAAGGAGTCCACCTCATGCGTCACCGAGGGACAGAAAGCATCCTGGCCGTTCTCTGCAGTCGGACCCGTCGGACTTCCTGTTTTACAGCAAAGCTTAACGAGCTGCAGCATAAGGAGATGATGTGGCTTTGATCTGGATTAAAACTTCTTTCTGTTTGTGGAATATTAATAATAAACAGATATATGCCCACTAGATAGCAGGAAAGAAATCCACAGAGAATCTCTTTCTCATGGATGTCCTGGTGGAGCCCAGCAGCACGGTATATATATATATATATATATATATATATATATATATATATATATATATATATAT
>NW_015152154.1:7055-8769 GCF_000732505.1 Cyprinodon variegatus
TCCATCATCCAGAAAAATCTGGATATGCTGCATTTTAATTATAACATACCAGATTTTATATATATTTATATATTTTATTTCCCCTTTAAATCTGCAGCTCTTCCTGCTTCTCTCTGTTTAAAACGATGAATGAACCTCTTTACTGATATAATGATGCTAGAAACAACATTTCTAGATCTGTAGAAGCTCTGCAGTCTGATTCTGTCTGATCAATAAGAAAACCAGTTAACCTGGAACTGGGAGTACTGGTCCTCTGAGACGCCCAGATTTTATTAACTAGAAAAGAAGAACATTTAAACGATCATTTCTAAAGCTTCTGGCGTTATAATACTAACTTCTAGAAACTTTCTATCTGTTGCTGTTTTTAGCTGAAAAAGCTCCAGATGTAGAACAAACAGATTTTTGGTGGCATCTCTAATTTTTTATCCTAACTTTTACTTAAACATTTCTGGAAGTAGCTGCTGGTTAGATTCCCTGAGTGCTGCTGCGTTTCTCTCCTACGTCAGTGAAAGGCGACCGCCAATCAGATGACAAAGCCACAGATCTGATGATGTCACACCGAGGGCGGATCTGGAGCAAAGCGACGGTGGCGAATGTCAGGAGGCGAACGACGTCTGATTAATGAAGATCAGAACTTTTGTTTACATTTGCGTCCATTGAGGGACCAGATGTGGCCATGAGCTACAGCAGCGGAGACGACTGGGAATGAAGGAGTCATCTTGGGGGGAGGGGGGGGGGGTCTCATGCCAATGGCGCCCAATATGGCAGAGCCGCCACTGGATCTATGCATCCGTCTCAGACCACTAACACTATGGGAGTTTCCCAGTAAATAAGATCTGGTCCACAGCTGGGATCAGTCAGGCTGAATCACCTGCTTGTTGCTGTTTCCTTCGATGGGATCAGAGAATAATGCAGGAAATGTTCAGTCAGCAGCTTCCTGCTACCAGGAAGTCTTTGGCTTAAAGCTTCTACTGGTTTCCACTTTATTAATCCCTGCTTCAGATGAATCAGTGGACTTTTTATGGCCTTCAGCTTTTTCTTCCAAGAAATGAGGAGGAACCATTACAGCAGCAGTACCGCAGATGACCTCAAGGTGTCAGTGTGTAGCTGCTGTGTTCCTCCATTATATTCTACTTTGACTTTGTTTTTGCAGAAAACATGAGAAGTAGTTTATTTGCTTCTCATTTCTGCTCCTCCCTTTAGGGGGCGCTGCAGTGGATCCTCTATGTCTTCATAGCCCCCCCCCCACATAATTTTGCCCTAATTGCTCCGTCCTCTTATTTTTGTGTCCATCCAGTCCATCCTGCCTTCATTTTGCTTCCTTCATCTCCTGCCTGTCAGAGATCCTCATCAGTGTTTTTAGATGAGTTGATTTCAGGCTTTTCTAGATCCTGGTCCAGGTTTTTATTCCCATGTTCAAATAAAGGAACCTTAGAAATGAAAGGAAAGCAGAGGGTGAAACCGTTGCAAAGGAAAAGCAAACTGCTGCATCGATGCATGAACCAACATCTGAGGAAAGTCTATAAAAGATGACTTTATAGAATTTATTTCTAGAGAAATGTTCTCTAAAAGTAGAACCTTGGAGGCCAAACAAACCGGCACTCTACCCAGAGATTTAAAAGCAACACAGAGAGAGTAACAAAACCATCCTGGCTGCTCTCTGACAGACCTCCTTTCAGCGGGACTGTTTGATTCCAGAGGCTGGATCCTTCAA
>NW_015152154.1:10668-14706 GCF_000732505.1 Cyprinodon variegatus
AAACTGAACTTCCAATTTTCACCACTGTTTGGCGCCATTTCCCTTTTTCCTCTGATGACGGCTCGCTTGGACTCGCAATGAATCCTGGGAAAACCAAGGATTTGATCGGGCAAAAAGAAGGACACATTTGTCGGCCGCATAATGAGTCTTGAGACATTTCTCAATTCACTAGAATGCGAGTACGGACTCGTGTCCTCGCCACGTATGTTCTTAGGAAGACAACAGGAAAGCGTGAACTTGGTGAGAACGGGAGAACGCAGCATAGATATGGGCCAACTGGAACAGAAGCGGTGGTCTGGCTGTTGACTTCCTGCCAGTCTATGCTGGTTCACCCACAGTTCCTGCAGACGACCTTTGGCTTCCATCTGGTGCTGCTGCAAATACTTTTATTTTGAAAATAAAACGAGATATATTTAAATTGAATGGAACGTCAGAATGTTGAAGACCACAAGCAGCCGTGTTAAAGGGAAAACATTCCCTCTTTTCCAGATTCAATTTGTAGCCTGAAAAGGAGCTGGAATTATTTAAGCTAGTAGCGGGATTAGAGACGTACAGCAGCAGATCGTCTGCATATAAAGACAATTTATCTCCTGTCCCATTAAATGGAGGCAATGCGATAGGCAACGGCTCAGTCGCAACAATGAAGAGAGAATAATTGACACGTTGCCAAAGCCACGTTGCTCTTCAGATGTAACCAAAGGTAGCAACCAACTTCTAACGAGGACAATGGTCTCTAAGAACAACAGGAAGTTGGATCCTCGTCCTTTTTGTGAAACTAAACTCTTAATGTTGGAGCTAAAATCTTATTTTCTATAGATTCGTTTCTTTGCTAATTTCTTTCCTGACGTTTCTGCTAAAGAGGAAACTCAGCTCCGCTGCTCTCATTCTTTGCTGGTTTCTGGATATTTTTAGAACCAAAGTGTCTCTGGTGAAGGACATGCCTGCGTCTCTTTTATTGCGGCTCTATAGTTTCCAGCTTCTGTATTCACAGATCTCCTCTCATCTAATGGATTCCTCCAGCAGCTCTTTTCTCTTCCTTCTTTTCTTCTAACCTGTTTTTCCTTCAGGCTCCTGCAGAATCATTTTCTATTCCTGGAAAATAAATTAAAATCTGTTTCTTCAGATTTTCTCTGTCAGACGTGGATCTTCATCATCATCATCCTCTTCCTCTCCACCTTCTCTTTGTCTCCATGGTTCTAATCTATCGTCCTCCATCGTCCTCCATTAATTGTTTAGTTTTCCTCCTTTATCTGAGCGAACGGCTCCTCTCTTTCTTTCTTTCTTTCTTTCTTTCTTTCTTTCTTTCTTTCTTTCTTTCTTTCTTTCTTTCTTTCTTTCTTTCTTTCTTTCTTTCAAAAAAATCAAACATTTTCTTAAACAAAAAGAACATTTTTTAGAATTTAGAGATTTGACACCATAAATTAATATTTTACATTAAAATTAAGAAATATGGGTTCTATTAATTATGAAATAAATAAAACAATTGAATCTCATCATCTCCTATAAGAAGAAAATTCAGTTGCTGTATATAGAATAGAATAGAATAGAACTGAATAGAATAGAACAGAATAGAATAGAACTGAATAGAATAGAACAGAATAGAACAGAACTGAACTGAATAGAACAGAATAGAACAGAACTGAATAGAACAGAATAGAACAGAATAGAACAGAACAGAATAGAACAGAATAGAACAGAACAGAATAGAATAGAACAGAATAGAATAGAACTGAATAGAATAGAACAGAACAGAATAGAAAAGAATAGAATAGAAAACCCTTTTATTTTCCCTCAATGGGTAAATTCTGGTGTTTAAAGCAGCAAAACGATTCTAGAACAAATTCTCACAGAAACGTGGATCTAAGAAAAATGTCTAAGAAAAACATAATAGTGAAGATTTAAAAGATAAACAATAAAATCCTGTAAAGCGTTTAAAGGAAATAAACCTGGAGAATAAATGTCTGTGTTTTAAATCCAGCTGAAGTCAGCAGGAGTGCAGGGAGTCTGTGGAGAGCAAGGCCAGAGTTAAAGACCTGTTCTCTGTTATTAAAGACAAAAGATTTAAATTTAGCAGCACGCCTGCTGACGGCTTCTTTCCTCAATCTTTTTCCGTCTCTTAGATCCAGTTGGATCGAAGCATAAAGAGCTGATTCTACTTTTTTCCTCCTTTTTATCCTCGGCGGCTAAAAATGGAAACTTGTTTGTTCCACAGAGCAGATGCCTCTTTGGAACAAACACTTCAGCACAAGCTGCTGAATGCAGGCATGCTCAGGCCACCCATTGCTGCCCGCACCTCCCCGCACCTCCCTGCACCTCCCCGCACCTCCCTGCACACACCGAGGAAGAGGAGAGCTAGTTCTTCTGCTGTGATGAGGAGGGGAATAAAAGCCGCGCTGATGAGGAGCCGTGCATCACTTTCAGGACATATTACAGTAAAGCATCCCTCTTTCCTCTCCTTGGTTACGGTTGCTAAGGAAGACAAACAAAACGCCGGCCAACGGCGGCCTCCATTGAAAACAGCAGCTGGTCTAATTGAGTCATAATTCAGAAATGTGCTCTGGGTGTGGTGGAGATCAGAGAAGGAATATTCCTGCTGGGAACGCCATCAGCCAGTCTGCAGGACGGTTTCCCTCCCATGGAGCTCGCAGATTATCCAGGAACTCCTCTGTGGTTTGATGACATTTATTTGATTGTGTTTGCAGAAAAAGCTGCAAAGCTTTCATGACAACATGAATCTGTTCAGGGAATCNCAGAATAGAACAGAACAGAATAGAACAGAATAGAACAGAACAGAATAGAATAGAACAGAATAGAATAGAACTGAATAGAATAGAACAGAACAGAATAGAAAAGAATAGAATAGAAAACCCTTTTATTTTCCCTCAATGGGTAAATTCTGGTGTTTAAAGCAGCAAAACGATTCTAGAACAAATTCTCACAGAAACGTGGATCTAAGAAAAATGTCTAAGAAAAACATAATAGTGAAGATTTAAAAGATAAACAATAAAATCCTGTAAAGCGTTTAAAGGAAATAAACCTGGAGAATAAATGTCTGTGTTTTAAATCCAGCTGAAGTCAGCAGGAGTGCAGGGAGTCTGTGGAGAGCAAGGCCAGAGTTAAAGACCTGTTCTCTGTTATTAAAGACAAAAGATTTAAATTTAGCAGCACGCCTGCTGACGGCTTCTTTCCTCAATCTTTTTCCGTCTCTTAGATCCAGTTGGATCGAAGCATAAAGAGCTGATTCTACTTTTTTCCTCCTTTTTATCCTCGGCGGCTAAAAATGGAAACTTGTTTGTTCCACAGAGCAGATGCCTCTTTGGAACAAACACTTCAGCACAAGCTGCTGAATGCAGGCATGCTCAGGCCACCCATTGCTGCCCGCACCTCCCCGCACCTCCCTGCACCTCCCCGCACCTCCCTGCACACACCGAGGAAGAGGAGAGCTAGTTCTTCTGCTGTGATGAGGAGGGGAATAAAAGCCGCGCTGATGAGGAGCCGTGCATCACTTTCAGGACATATTACAGTAAAGCATCCCTCTTTCCTCTCCTTGGTTACGGTTGCTAAGGAAGACAAACAAAACGCCGGCCAACGGCGGCCTCCATTGAAAACAGCAGCTGGTCTAATTGAGTCATAATTCAGAAATGTGCTCTGGGTGTGGTGGAGATCAGAGAAGGAATATTCCTGCTGGGAACGCCATCAGCCAGTCTGCAGGACGGTTTCCCTCCCATGGAGCTCGCAGATTATCCAGGAACTCCTCTGTGGTTTGATGACATTTATTTGATTGTGTTTGCAGAAAAAGCTGCAAAGCTTTCATGACAACATGAATCTGTTCAGGGAATCCAAATGGGATGGGTTTAACTAAGCTAACCTGCTGACTAACCAGCGGCCCTGGAGGTAACCCAGCAGCTCCTCCAAAGCTGACAGGCTGCATGTGGAGGAAGAAGGGAGGAGATCCCTGAGGACGGCTGCTGGTTCTGGTCCCGCCGCCCTGAGGACGGCTGCTGGTTCTGGTCCCGCCGCCCTGAGGACGGCTGCTGG
>NW_015152154.1:17888-18439 GCF_000732505.1 Cyprinodon variegatus
CCTGAGGACGGCTGCTGGTTCTGGTCCCGCCGCCCTGAGGACGGCTGCTGGTTCTGGTCCCGCCGCCCTGAGGACGGCTGCTGGTTCTGGTCCCGCCGCCCTGAGGACGGCTGCTGGATCTGGTCCCGCCGCAGACTCGTTCATAACCATCTCTGCATGTAAACAAGTCGTGTGGTGGAAGGAGAGCGTTCCCAGTGAGGCCTGGCTGCCGTGTCCGTGTCCCAGTCCGCCGGCCTGCGGTTCTGACGGTGGCGTGACTCTGCAGAATCAGTTCCAGTTGTTAAATCACATGCTTGGCCACTTTCTCTGCGTAATTACTGCCCACTAAACTCCGGGTGATAAATCATTTTGGTCTGTGTGAAACAAGGAATGTGAGATTAGAGGAAACTGGAAGATCTTCCTCCCAGTTCAGCTGGTTTGTTGGGAATCTCAACATCTTTAACTTAGAAACTTCAGACTTTGGTTCTGCTGGACGGCTCTGGATCTAAACTGGAGTCTTTAAGACCCCGTTGCAGGGGCGGATCTAGGAAATGTGGGGCCCTAGGCAAAGA
>NW_015152154.1:20437-33100 GCF_000732505.1 Cyprinodon variegatus
GTTTACACCTGTCACTGGGAGGGTCACTGGTTTACACCTGTCACTGGGAGGGTCACTGGTTTACACCTGTCACTGGGAGGGTCACTGGTTTACACCAGTTTAGTTTTTCTGACGTTCTTCTTCATTTGATCCAATCAAATGAAGAACATTGATTCTATTTTTTGTGAAAAATGGAAATAATTGAGAAACAATAAAATAATTAGGAAAACTGGACCAGTACAGCCGGCCTGAGCTGTGGATGAAGGTCACATCTTTCTCCTTCCATCCGTTGTCGTTCCCACGGCGATAAACGAGCCATGAACAGGTCATCACTTCTCCAGAAACTGAAATAAAAGCCAGAGACCTGCTGCTGTTTCTGTTCATCTTTATTAGGAAACATGAACGCGTTCTTCCACCTCTACTGCAACGCTTCTCCCAGCGAGGATCGTACATGATAACACCGTCACAGAGACACCCCATAGATGCACGTTCACCTGCTCGACCTCCTTTTTTCTCTGCAGGTGTCACTTAAATGCAATGACTTGTGCTTTGATAAGAGAAAGAGACATCATTGTTTTCATGATACATAAGAGGGAGAATCAAAATAGAAAAGAAGTAAGAAGAGGATATACTGGTTTATACACACTGGTACAGAATACAGACACTCACATTGCAGCCTGCCCGGCTCAGCCCCAAACTGTCCCAACAGCACAACACCTGCTCCCTTCTGCTCCTGATTTTAGGAATTCTTTAAAGTACACCATTGTTGCCTTGCAACAAAAAAACTCCCTGCTGGTGAGAGCAGAGTTTGGCTAAATATTGCTTGACTTTTTGAAAAGGCTGCGCAGGAGAGCGGTGCAGAGACGCCATGACTGCAGGATTATCGTCTAAGTGCTAAAAAGAAAAGGCGGAGCAGGAAAAATAAGGTGCATTGTTAGAGATGTTGCAGGTTTCCGATGCTGCGAGAGACCCGGCATGTTTGAGACTGGAATGCTTCTTTGGGGGGGGGGGGGGGGGCAAACATCTTTATTTTAATGCAGAGAGAAAACAACACCTTCAAACTAGAGCTGCACAACATCTCTAACCATAAACATCTTCACTGGGATGCAACATTTGGCTGGTTTCCCCAAAGCAGCAGCTTGGGCCCCCAGTTCTCTTACCTGGGGGGCCCAAGAGAGCCAGTTTGATCCTTCCTGCTGCGGTTCCTAAGATGGGAAAGTATCTGATCCATGCCGGTGTTTTCCAAAAGGAACAAATGACGTAAAGGTGCAGAATTAGCCCATCTGTGGTCCCCAGCAGGTCAATCTGGTGACGCCCAGATTCTGGCGGCGGCCATGACGGCGTGCCAGCCTGTTAACGGACGGCAGGAATGCTCTCACTGCACTGAGGTCAGGATAACTGGAGAGAAGCCACGGCTGCACAGGGAGAAGGTGCAGAAGGACCAGGAATCAAACCAGCAGCTTCCTCCCGCTAATTCGCTCTGGTTAAAGAAAACTCGCCAATCTGGAAGGGATCGCAGAAGCTCGATTTACAAACCGTATCCTTTTAGGTCCATTAGCTGTAATTCCACCCATTCAACAAAAAACCTTGGGCTTTTATTTTGAAGAAAACATGACATCCACTAGTATTACAGCCTAGTTGACAAAATAACATAGGAGCTATTTTAGCTAAACACCCACCCATCTTTATATCTAGGCTTTTATTTTGAAGGTCAGTCATGAGCTGTGGTTTGCAGCAATCCCCCGTTGAGGGGTGGCTTGTTCTTTATCATGTGAAAACTGCGTCACATGACAAGACTCCATCTAATATTAGGGCTTTTATTTTGGAGGACAACAATAACCTTTGTTCTGATGCGCGAAAACTGATTTATTCAATGTTTTATTAACTTTATTTTGAAAGTGCCTCTTGCTAACGTTTGACCTTTAGGTTTTAGACCAATCAGGATAATAATTCATGTTTACTTTCGGTTTCAAACTCTCCATGTTTGGAAGAATCTGATATTTCTACATCTGATGATGCAGGTTCATCAAAAGTACAATTATTAAAATGTTTTTGTTTTTCTGATGTGGTGCAGCTCTAATTTAAAGTTTTTAAAAAACAGAAAAACTTCTGAGCAGCGGCAGGCGAAAAGCAGCAAAAATGTACAAGCAAACTACAAAAATGTAAATGTTTAAATGCTAAGTGCAGATAATAGACGATACTGTATGTATTCATCATATGCAGGGTAAATACTTGAGTACATCTTCAATATGCATAAGCCTCCTAGCGAGGTTGGCGGTTCACTCTGACGTATATAAACACATAGAAAGCCGTATTACAGTGCACACGTCCTGCTCCCCATGCTGGACATAGAAAAGGCATCCACGACACTTAAGAAAAAATTTACAGTTTATGAAACTTGGTAACAATAAATAGTATTATAGAATCGCTGCTGTACACAAAAAAGCTTTTTTTTATTTCACTCATATAAAAATATGTTTTAGTGCAACCGTACGTAATGGTAATATCCATAACTTCACATCAACGTTTAAGGTGTCCAAAAAATGAAAAAGAAGGGGGGGGGGGAGGAGTGCATTTATTACAAAGCTGATATGCAAAAAAGAGAGAAAAGGGTAATATTATTTATGTACATCTACCTTCCTGCAATCCGAACCGAATCCCGCTGGATGAAAGGAAAGGCACGCTCGTAGAAGTCCGCTGCTGAATCGGCCGTTTTCCGGCAACCTTTTATCGGCCGTTTTCCGCCAACCTTTTATCGGCCGTTTTCCGCCAACCTTTTATCGGCCGCTTTCCGAAGTCTTTAAATAAAAATGTCTGCGGGCTGCAGGCCGGACAGACAGACAGAGTCCAACAGACAGCAGTTCAGCTAAAATGTGCAAAGTTCCTTGTTTCTTCTCTTTGTTGCACATCGTCCCTTCCTATTGGATGAAAACGGAAACTCCGCCCCCTTTCTGAGAGGCGTCCTGCTTCCTGCTCTAGCTTTCCACCTCACGCTGTTTTCCCACCGTCGAGGGTTGGGATGCTGCGTGAGGCTGCAGGGGGTCAGATCCCAGGCCGGGGGGGTGAGGGGAGAGGGAGGAAGAGGATGAGTGGGGGGAGGCAGGGGTCACCGGGTGCGAAGGTCTGAGCTCCGCGCCGCTAAAGTGCTGAAATCCTGGAGCGGTAGGAGGCGACGGGGACGGACGCGGGGCTGGAGATGCAGATGAGGAGGAGGGCGATCGGACTCCTCCTGCTCCTCGTTGCAAACACTCAGGATCCAGGCAGAGGGAGGCGATAGCTTTGGTGCAGGTGTGGATGCCCTCCTCCTGCTCCTGCCTGACTCCTCCCCCTTCCACCTTCTCACCTCCTTTTCTGCCGACGGAGGCGACCTCACCGCTGACCGAGTCCTCCGATACGCTCTTCTGCAGGAAGACTGTGGGCGCCCCCTGCTGGGCAGATGTGGGGATAGAGTGTACCATCTGAATTCCTCCGATGGGAATCATCGGGAATGGAGAACGCACCTGAGGAGCAAATAGAAGATTAGAAGCTCCGCCCACCAGGAGCAGCTTAACAGACACAAAACTTAAGTTTGATCAGTGAGAGAAGAAGAAGAAGAAGCGAGGTCCTACGGCGCCTGCCTCCATTGCAGGAGCTTAAGGGGCAAACAGTCCCTGCTTCACCTGTGGCTGAGCGACCGCGGTTAGAAAGCGCCTGTGCCTTTAAATCAACGCTCTTAGTTTGAAAGGGATCTGAGAACTTTATTTTGGAATAGTGTCATTCCTAAAAAGTTTCCAAGTCTGAAGACGTTTCTCTTCCATCCAGGAAGATTTTCAATCAAAATGTCAGAAATAGCGTTTAGTTCTGTATAAAACGCTATTTCTGACATTTTGAATTGAAAAGGTGGATTGTTTTTTAACTTTTTTGGGATACTATGAGCTTTATTTTGAAGGGCATGTATTGCTAATGTAGCTACAGTAATAGTTAAGTAGATATATGAATTTAGAGCATTAAAGAAAGTAATAAATATAAACATAAGGAATAAGTGCAGCACCTGAAGTTGTGAATGGGTGGGTAGGTGGCTGAACAGAACCTGGTGAGGTGAAGCGGACTGGTAACGCTGGGCTGAGCCTGGATCCCGTTCAGATGGCGATGAGGAACCAGGAAGAAGATTCTGAAACAGATTGAGAGTCAACATGAAGAGCAGAAACGTCTGGCTTCCTCCATCTCTGCATTAAGTGTCTATCAGACGGAAACCTCCGGCTGTGGAGATGAAGAATTCCTGAAAAGTGCTTTAAATGAATAAAACCTCCAATGAAAAGTGCAAATATAGAGTGTGGGATCTGTGGAGAGCAGCTCCTGAAACACGGATCTATCTGCAGAGTCAGACTCCCTCTTGGGTTCCAGCTTGGCAGCAGCAGCCAGGGTTGGAGGTGAAGCTCTTGAGAAGAAAAACAGGAGCCTCATTAACCGCATCCCAGCCGGCCAAGATCCCATTACCAGCGGCGGCAGCGTCTTCCATCATTCTTCTCTGAAACAGTCGCTGTGTCTGAGCTGGACTTCATTCCCTCACCGTCTCTAAATGTCTCCTCTGCCAGATGGTTTCTCCTTCCACCAGTCGCTGCCCTTCATCCCTCACACTTCATCCTCATGTTCAGACCAGCACTCTGAAAGGTCTTCACTCCAGATTAGCTTCTAAACAATGATGGCAGCTTTTAAAGGCTGATAGATAAAGTTAACTTTAACTGAGGGCATCGCCTCAAAGCGGCCATATTTCCTTTAACGATCCCTTCAGATGGGAAACGAACCCAATGATCAGCCATGGAGAGATATTTCCCATCGTGGGAGAATAAGGAGTTTCTATTCCATTATATTCTATATTTCATTAATTCTGTGATGATTATTTAGACTGAATAAATCATGAGCATCATAATATGTGTAGAGGGTCTGACATGGTTGTAGCAGGGTCTTAAGGAGGTCTTAGAAGACCTCCTTAAGACCCTGCTACAACAAAAAGACCCGGGTCTTAGGGAGGTCTTAGAAGGGTCTTTATTCCCAGCGTTTTATTGTTGTTCCATTCGCAGAGCAACAAAATTTACTCTCAGTGTTTAACCCATTCCCTAAGGGAGCAGTGGGCTGCCATTGCGCGGCGCCCGGGGAGCAGTGTGGGGGGGTCAGGGGTCTTGCTCAGGGAGCCAGAGTGGCAGTCTGTGGGGCTTGAACCCTGAACCTCAGGATTCTAAGCACAATGCCCCAACCACTCGGCTGCCATTCCCCAAAGCATCCGATTAGGGAGGTCTTGGCATAGTTGTAGCAGGGTATCAGGGAGGTCTTGGCATAGCTGTAGCAGGGTATCAGGGAGGTCTGCAAAGGGTCTACCATTGATCATATACAAAGTACTTTGAACTCCTATCTAAGGTCAACATGCCCAACATCTTCCTAGTTTTGGGTGTTCCTTGGATTCAAGCAGAACCAGGTATTCAGTCATTTAAGTCTCATTCTTTTCACTATTAGTTCCAACTAATAGTGAAACAGTCGTGACTGAGGTCTTCCAGGAGCCTGAAGACATGGTTCTGTCAGAGCAAGTGAGTGAGTCTCTGGTTGAGCAGTGGAGATCAAGTAAGTTTGGGTCTTGCTCATGACTGTTGATAAGGTGAGGATAAATAGGAAGCTAAAGCTGTAGCTTTAATGGCTAATTTATGGTACAGCCCTTAGTCTGAGGTATGGGTCACAACCCGAAGCACCAGATCCTGAATACAAACAGTATTAGTTTGGGCTGAACCTTAGGTACAGTGAGGACCGACTATCACTGTCTGTCTATTATCTGTTGGGAAGTTTTATTTTTATGTATAAAGAAATTAAGCAGTTGGGTGGATCAACATGAAAGTGCAAACTTTAAACCTTTTTCCCAAGATTGAAAACAGAAACATTGAAAAGACCAGTTGGACAAATATCCGTGAAGCAAAAGACAGCGACCTTACCTTTTCCATCTCTGCACTGTGACGCCCCAGAGGGAAATCTGCGTGAGCCATCGCCGCCATATGATGATTGTTCCTCGGGCCCCGGGCCCCGCTGTGGGGGCTGAGTCACAGATAAACAGAACAATCAGTCAACTATAGTCATTTTAAAGAAGTTTCATTCAAAGCTCAGCCAGGTGAAAGCCTCCATTTATTAAATGTTAACTCTTCTATAAAAAAGGCTGATTTCTTCTAACTTTGATTCTACTTTTTGAAACAATAAGCTAGCACCGTGCTAACGCTAACAAAGGAACATCTCCTGTCCAACAGCAGATGAGCTTTCTGTATCTCCAGAGGCTTCTCTATCGGCTAAGGACTGAGTTTGTCTCGTAAAAGATGTGATCAAAGAAAATTCACTGAAACTTTTCTGAGAAAGTCTGAAAAAGGTCCAGCAGACCAAAGACTTCAGGTTGGACGACGTCCACCAGGATCAATCAGAGGACATCTTGGCATTTTGCATCATTTTATGCAGCTAAATCAATGGTTCCCAACCCTGTCCCTCATTGTCCCTGTCCCTCAGGGACCCCTGTCCCCCAATGACCCCTGTCCCTCATTGTCCCTGTCCCTCAGGGAACCCTGTCCCTCATTGTCCCTGTCCCTCAGGGACCCTGTCCCTAAGGAACCAGTGTCCTGAGTCTTCTCGGTTCATCCTTGTTCCACCAGAAACAGAATCCCTGATCAGCAGGTTTCTGCGGCTCTGATTGCAAAGGAGGAGCTTCTCTGATGAACAAGGAGTGATCTGGGAACAGGAGACGTTCCTAAAGCCTGCAGGGCGGCGTCCCTGAGAACCAGGACTGGGAACCACTGAGCTAATGAGTTACAGGGGGTCTAAGCTCAGCCAATCAGGAAGTGTCCCTGGAGACACAGGTGGTAAAAATCCCGACCTTCTGATTCTAGTAAAGGAGAAGAGAGTCTGGATGCAACATGCTAACGTTGAAAGTTGGTTCCTGCTGTGTTTGATTGGCTGCATTAAAATATCGCTAAGACACGGCGGTAAGAGATGAACTTGTTTGGAAAATGGCCGACAGCACTGAAGACGGTCTGAACTGGTCAAACGGATCAAACCTAACGCTAACGGATTATAGCGAGCGCAGTAATAATCTGCTGGAACCAACCTTTGGTGATAAAGGCCTCGGCGAGGAGACAGCGCACGGATCATTCCCCTGTGGCGTCCTCGTGGCGAAAGGTCTCTCTTGTAGTCCCGCCCCCCTGGAGATGTTGGCCGTGAGAGCGGCGAGAGCACAGAGAGGTGCCCCCGCCTTGGGGAAACGTCTCGGCGGTACGCCCCGCCTCCCATGTCCCGCTTAGGGGAGACGTGGCGCAGAGGGGAGATGTCCCGCCGGGGGGACAGATGTCCAGAACGAGGTGAAAGGTCACGGCGTGGGGACAGGTAACGGCATGTTGAGGGGGAGGATGACGGGGAGCTGGGGGAGGGGCAGCCAGAGAGCTCCAGCCCAGGTGAGGAGGAGGAGGACAGATCTGGGGAGGGGACGGAGATATCCTCATCCATGAAGGAGGAGAAGGGTGGAGCCAGGAGGCTGTTCCGCTCCAGATGTTGCTCCGCTGGATTCCGCTCAGTGGGAGGAGCCTGAGATGTGATCTGGATGCTGGGGATAGTGGTGAAGTATCCGAACAGAGGCGCCCTGCTGGAGTGCCCCACCAGGTGGAGGTCTGGCGCCACTGGGTGGGACAGGTGAGGAGCGCTGTGGGTGGAGGCCCCCGCTGTGATGGACAGTGAGGGCAGCGGATACGGCTGAGGGCTCGTGGAACGAGAACGGGTCTTTGGGGTGGAGTCGCCATCGTAGTCATCCTCATCGTCCTCATCTTCATCCACCTCATCACAATCCTCCTCACCGCCCTCCGAATCATCGGCGTCCGAGAACTGGTGCTCCGCCACGGTTCCTCTGGACCGCTTCTCTGAAGATCTCTGGCCTTCCTCTCCTCCATCTTCAAGACAGGAAGCAAAACCGAGGAGTGAGAGAAAAACAATGGAGGCGTGATGAGAGAAAAAGGATTAAAACAATCAGCTTGCATTAAAATGTGGTGAAAGTTTACATGTTGCATAAAACACCTCAGAGAGCCGATTCCCACGGCTAAAGCTAATAAAACGCAGAGCTATAAAAGCTGCTGGAGTCAAAAACGTCTCTGAACACTTTGGTTTTTCCAGCAGATGGATTCCAGCCAAACAGCCCAGAAGTTTTCCTGTAAAGCGGCTGAAAAATGGCCGTCATAATCTGAATTTATTGATAAACAAAACCAATAAAATAACTCTGGAAAAAAGTGACCCTGAGTTCCTGCTTCAGGTTTCTGGGTTGAAGTTTGAATAATATTCATCCTCTGTTTGCTTCTCCTTCAATAAATCAGCAACTAGTCCAACATTTATCTGTCAGTGACTCATCGGTGGGACGTCCTCTGCGTCTCCTCGTGTGTCTCAATGAAACGCCGAGCCAAACCACCCAGCAGGGGTCCATCGAACAAAGGAATTTAATCTGGTGGGAAACTAGCATCAGCTACCATCTCTACCATCTCGCTCAGACAGCCTTGTAATCCATTGAAGGTTAGCGGAGCAGCGAAGGCGGCTCATGGTAGCTGGAAACGCATCATTTCTGTCTGTTTACTGAGGAATCAGAGCAACTCTTCTGCCAAAACGTCTGAGCTCTACTGAAGATTTTAACGTTTTCTTTTCTACCTCCTTCGTCCGCCTCGGTGTCTTCGATCGACGACATGGAGACGCCCAACTCCAAACACTTTTTCATATGAGCCTTGGACTTCATGTGCTTCGTCAGATTTCCTGCAAACGACAGAGAGACAAACAAACAATCCCAAATTACTGACTGGTTTTACTGGACGGCTGGTTTTACTGGATGGCTGGTTTTACTGGACGGCGTGATCCATCACTGCAGAACAGTGATGGATGGATGGTTGGATGACGGTTGGATGACGGTTGGATGACGGTTGGATGCTCTACCTTTAGTCTTGAAAGCGAAGTTGCAGAACTTGCAGACGTAGGGCCGGACGTCGGTGTGCGTTCGGATGTGTTTCTTCAGCATGCTAGGTTTCTTGCAGCGGATGCCGCATTCCTCGCAGATGTACTTCCCGCGGCCGCGGCCTCGAACGTAAACGTAATCCTCGTTGGATTTGAACCTGCAGGAGACATGGGCAGAGTGGGCGGAGTCAGACGGATAAACCTGATAATGTTCCCTAACGGTCTTTGGTTTGGAGGTGAACCTGGATCATAGCAGCTCTGCTAACCGCTAGGCCTCCCTATAGAAATATACATATAGACTTCACCGCTGTACACAGCATATGTTACCAGGCTGGTTGTCATGGGAACCACTAGTATCTCTGTCCTCGGCTGGGAGGTCAGAGGTCAGGATGGCAGAGCTTATTAGGCCACCAACCACCGTCCCTTAATATATGAGGGACCCGGACCCAGCCTTTAGCTGGCAGGAAACACGGAGTCCTACCGAGTCCTACTGAGTCCTGCTGAGTCCAACTGGGTCCTACTGAATGCTGCTGAGTCCAACTGGGTCCTGCCAAGTCCTGCCCCCAAGTCCTGCTGAGTCCTGCTCCTAAGTCCTGCTGAGTCCTGCCAAGTCCTGCCCCCAAGTCCTGCTGAGTCCTGCTCCTAAGTCCTGCTGAGTCCTGCCAAGTCCTGCCCCCAAGTCCTGCTGAGTCCTGCTCCTAAGGCCTGCTGAGTACTGCCGATTCCGCTCAGACAGGCTGAGGTTTTAGGGAACTGCTGGTTTCTGGTGTCACTTCCTGTCCCGTCTGCAGCAGCCAGAGGTAACGGGCCGTTCAAGGCTTCGCATATCAAAGACTCGTCTGCAGCAGTGCAGGCTGGGAAATACCTGGGACTGCTGACACGTTTACACAGCTGTGGCCGCTTATGGAAATGAATAATGATGACTGAATATTCAGTTTCATCTGCAGCAGCCTGAAATCTCATTAATGCAGCGTCACTCTGAAACCAGCTGAAAGCTTTGGAGGCAGGAGCTGCATGAACCTCTGATGTTTATGCTAAATTATCTTTAAAGTCTCCTCAGTCTCAAAGAATCACGATAATAAATCATCAGGAAGCCGAACGGAGGACTTCCTGCTGCATCATCTTTTTACTTTTCATTGAAAATTCATTTAAATTTATCCTGTTTAAACTTTTTTTGAACAGATTTCATTTTGTGTTTTATTTTGAAAGGTAACTTCAACCTTTATTTTGAAAAGCCGACATGCTGCCAATGCCTTCATCCTTTAGGAACCTGCTGCTAGAAGAAGCTAACCTCTGAGCTAATAGCTTCCTGGAGACCTACCCGCCTTCGAAGATCTTGATGCGCGCCGGTTCGGCAGCAGGCGGTTTGATTGACACCTCCTTCTCCACCTGCTCTTCCTTGGAGCGTTCCCACGACACCACGCCCTTCATCTTCCTCCCAAAGTGACTCACGTCGACGGGCATCAGCTCCGGCTTCAGCTGCAGAAACAAGACCACAGCTTTGGCTTCCTGCAGGTGGCTAACACGCGGCTAAGCGTTGAGGCGGGAGGCACACCTGGGGACGTACCTGGTCAAACCTCAGCTTCCAGGCCACGGAGGACACCAGCTTCCCCGAGCTGGGAGGAGACACGGCGGCGACGGTGTACATCAGGTCAGCGTTGTTCCTCTGTTTGGACCTGAGCAGCGCCAGCGCCGCCTTGGTGCTGAGCTGCAGCGGGTTGGGATTGAAGGAGCTGATGGACCATGAGGCGTAGACGGAGCTGTGGGAAGCTGCCAAGGTGCTGTTGGGTTTGGTGTAGTTCCGGAAGCACCAACTGACGCGGCTCATGGTGCGCAGGCTGGGGAACTGGAAAAGCTGCGGCGCTCCCGTTTCTCCACAACGCTTCGCCGCCGCGGCTCGTTTCTCAGCGCCGTCTGCGTCGTTAGAGGAGAGCATGGGCTCCGGGCTGGAGCTGGACTGCGGCGGAGCTTCGTCCACGTCCAGCTCCTCCGGGGAGTCCCGCCCCCCTGAGCGATCAGTGACGATCTGGAGCGGGGGGGTGAAGCTTTCAGCGCGGGGGACGTCTGGGAGGTGTGGAGCTGGGGATCGGACGGGAACCGCCATCTTTGCCGCCACAGGGAAAGGGGAGGAATCGTCCATGGAGTCTTCGCTCTTCAGACCTCGGGCCTGTTTCCCAGGGTTGGATGTGCGTTCGGCGCCGCTCAGCTCCACGGCGCCCATTTCTCTCAGTATCTGCCCGTACATCCTTTCCTCCTTCACTCGCTTCTGCTGCTTGGTGTCGAAGAAGCGCTCCAGGGAGCTGGTGGGCGAGAGCATGCGTTTGCTGGCCACCATGTTGGACGCCGAGGCGTCTGTAGTGGATAGAGTCCCTGACGTCAGTGACAGAGGGATTCCTGTTTTCACCTGTTGCTCCGGCAACGGGAACCGCAGCCCTGCAACATCTACCTGTCCCAGGAGGAGGGGCAAGTTAAACCCTGTCCCACTCATCCCCCCCCCCACCGACCTCCCAGAGTTCCCAACGGGAGGAGACATGTTGGCCATCCCGCCGCTGTCCAAGTCCGGCGCCGCTCCTCCGGTGCCGTAGGAAGCTATCAGCTGGCTGACGCTAGTGTACATAGCGCTACCGAACGATGGCACGTTAGTCTGGATCCTGACTGGGACCAGTAGGCCGGGCAGAGACGACTGGGATCCCAGGCTCTGAGTGGCAAACACCGGCTGGACCTGCTGCAGGAACAGGGAGGGACTGGAGGGGAGGGGGCCCAGGTTCCGCACCGACAGCGAGGAGGCGTAGACCTGCGAGCCGTCTGCTTTCCCATCGTACGTCTGCGGCTCGGGGATCGGCTGCTTATGAGCCGGAACTCCTGACGGGTTTCCCTGGGATCTGATGTGAAGCTTGAGGAGTTGCTGCTTCTGTTCCGACTCTTGATTCCAGAACAAACTGGGCTGTAAGATGGAAATGAAGGGAGCAGCAGTCTGGTACTGGTGGGGCAGATCTTTGGCCAAAGCCTCCATGGCTGCGTGTTCTCCTTCAGACGAGGAGCTCTGCGCCTGGAGGAGATGCTGCTGCGTCCTGCATTCACACAAATCAGCGCATTCATTTTTTTAAACATTAAGGACGCCATTCTATAGTTTGCTGTAAAAACAGAAGTATGTTTTAGAGGCTATCACCTTCCATAGACGGGTTCATCCTGTAGGCTGTCCTCACTGATGCTCTGCTGGAGGCTGCTCTGCTGGTGCTGCTGGGATCCTGCAGGAGGAAACGTTAGTTAGACTGAATCTGCCTTCAGAGAAACTCACTGGATTCCAAGCAGATCGTAGCTTTAGAAAAAGCTTTAATACTTCATGTGACGAACTAACAAATGATGCAGTAAAATCTGGAAAGCAAGGCAGCCTTTTGTAGAACCTCCTTTAGCTGCAGATCCAGCCTTAATCTAGTCGTGGCCGGTCTTTAACTAGGCCACTCTGAAGCTACGTTCACAACACTTTGAGCATCAAAGAAGCTTCTGCATCTGTGTCCAGATGCTTCTGCTGCTCCTGTGTTCGATGCCAGAGAGCAGCTTTGCTATATTAGCTGTGATCAGCGGGTAGAAAGTAGTTAGAATCTATGTTGAAGTGAGAAAGTCCTCCTGAAAACATGGTCTGTGCAGTCAGTTCATCCAGATTACCATCCTGCCTTCAAGGCAAAAGTACTCACTTTCCGTACT
>NW_015152154.1:33500-41296 GCF_000732505.1 Cyprinodon variegatus
TCTACATTTGAAGTTAATTTAGGCGTTAATAAACTGTTTCAGAGGAGTGATCATAGCGCTCTGCATCAGCAGTGCTGCGTCTGACTCCCTGCCAGCTCCCAGATCAGCTCCAGCAGCTGCTGCTTCTGAAGCGCCTCAGATGCTCAGAAGCTCAGGAGGCGCTGCTCCTTCTGCTCCTGTTGCTCCTTCTGCTCCTGCTGCTCCTTCTGCTCCTGTTGCTCCTTCTGCTCCTGCTGCTCCTTCTGCTCCTGTTGCTCCTTCTGCTCCTGCTGCTCCTGACGCTGCAGGACCTTCTGATGCTACTCAATCATTGACTTTGCAGGTAAACCTGCTGCTTCTGCTGCTTAAAGCGAGTCTGGTAGCTGCAGGCATTAATGCTCTATTCTGATTCCAATGACGTCACCAGCGAGTGTGTTCTGTGCTTCGGGAAGTAAACATGGATAGTAGCGCCGGAGCGCATCCCGCCATCTTTAATTTCAACCTCAGTCAGTTAACAACACAATCTTTTCAGCCGGGTTAAAAATAAATGCTGCTCTCAGCATCGTCGTCCGCCATGTTGTTTTTCTTCCTGCATCTGAAGAAGCAGAATATTGACCTTTGTCAGATATTAATGGCGTTCAGGTTGGATGAATGTGACCTGAACGCCATTAAAAAGATCCGATCGGATTCAGGACCGGTGGCCTGGATCACATTGGAAACATGGGATCTGTGTTCAGACTGCCATGGTTCAGATCCAGCTCACATGTGGGCATAAATTGGTCTTTGGGCGACTGCAGGCTGCGGCGTGAACATAGCTAAAGCCTGATTAGGGGCCGGTTCAGAACAGTTTCAAAGCTTTAATCATTAATTATTTGAATTCAGTTTATTTCTATAGCGCCAATTCACACCACATCATCTCAAGGCGCTTTACAGAGACACCGGAACCAGATCATCGGGTCAGAATGAAAGCAAAGGCTGACTGCCAGGCTTACCTCTGACGCAGCTACCAGCTCGCTTGGTCCTGCCGGGTAAATCCACGCTGCCGTGAGGAGAACCCGTCGGGCTGGACCAGACGCCATGCTCCAGGTTCTCCTGTTTGACTGAGATCTCAGGTGCGCCTCCTTCCTGGAGGACCGTCTCTGGATAAACACTCAGCGAAGCCTGGTGGTGATAAACTTTACTTAGATCTGCAGAAACCTTAGCACAGATGTTAGAGCATAGACCTGGTTGAGCAAAGAAAGTGAGAATTGGTGTCTTGGATTTTAGCTTTTTCAGGTTTAAACACTTTAACACAAATAAAAAACAGCTTTTAAACTTTTCTGTGACAAATATATTTATCATTTTGTCTCCGTGACGGAATGAAAAACCAGCTGAAGGTCGTCTTTGACTCTCTTTGTCTCATCAATCCTTACATCTCCCACTGAGCTGTGCAGGAATTATCCACATCCCGACTAGTTAGCATTAAACGATAGTGATTGGGCTGGCTCTGTTTTGGCTCCGCCCACCTTGGACACCCACAGACTAATAAAACAGATTTTTGATCTCTTTATTAATGGCAGCTCATCTTTCCAGCCACTGGAAGTTCATTCCTTAATCTCAGGGTGACCTGTGGCTCTATGGGTTTAGTTTGAGGTTGTTTTGTCACTGAAGGAGCGTGAAATTAGCACATTTGAATTAAGAAGAGGTCAGGGTTCATTTAACTCTACCTGTCGAACCAAATATCCCCGCCGACGTTCCTTCATAGCAGATGCACTGGTGTACAGCTCGCCCTGTCTGGAGGAAGGTAAGTTCCCATAATCGAATGATTTGCTGCGCATCTCAGGCAGCTCTGTGGGCAGCGTGCACGGCGCCTGCTCCGATGAAGATCGCCTCATCTCTCTCTGCTGATGGTGGCTGGAAAAGCCGCTGCCAGGCACAGTCAGGAACTCCGACTGCTTTCCCCCACCGGAGACCATAGCGTCATCCTAGGAGGGAAGATAAAGGAGCGTTCAATAACGACATGCTGGGGTTTGCTCGGTAACACTTAGAACAAGCAGGTTCAGAAACATCTGAAATATAAAAACAAATAATCTAGAAAATTAAAGCGATACCAGGTTCAGTAAAGCCCTGACTCTGTGGTTATTTGGAGACAGTTAAACCTGAAAGACAGTCGCTAAGCCCAGGAGCATGTCCCACTGAGACACGAGGCAGAAGATCCAACCCTTCAACTCCCAACCCAACAAATATCCAGCGTCCTACGTTGGTCGATGCCTTAAAGGACGTTTGTCTGAACGCTGATGCATCATCGAGGGACGGTGTCCTTCCACTCTCATCTCATTAGAGGGGGGGCCTAGTGGTTAGGGCATTGTGCTTGGGTCCCAAAGGTTCTGAGTTCAAGTCCCACTGACACAGACTGCACTGAGCAAGACCCTTAACCCCACACTGCTCCCTGGGCGCCGCACAATGGCAGCCCACTGCTCCCCAAGGAGATGGGAATAGAGGACGGTGGAATGACCATAAAGTTGAATTCTATTCTATTCTATTAACAGAGCCTGACTGTTGCTTGGAGGACGTTAGATTCAGGCGTGTAGAACATGGATACTTCTAGAAGCTGCAGAACGTGGTTTTAGCTCACTGGTCTGGACTTCGGCCTTTAGTCCATTTGATCACATACCGTTGAACGATTGACGGCGTTCAAACTGGTTCAAACCTGCTTGGCTAACTGGGACTCTCTGTATAGTTTATCACATGTGGGGTCCCCCAAGGCTTCATTTATTTCTGATTCAATATCTATATTCTAGAACCAAAAGGCATATCTATCCTAATGATCCCAAACTTCATATCTCTATCAATCATGAACACAGTCTCATACAGTCTCTGAGTCTGAGCATAATGAGTTGGTAGACTAATAAAATGCTAATAGAATAACTAAGATTTAACATTTTAAAACTAATAACATCCACTTTAAATCTTTTCCAAAGTCTCCACCAAATGAATTGTGTTCGACAAATAAATCTGGTTATTATGCATCTGCTGGAACGTATGAGTCTAGTAACACCAGGTACCTGTTTAGTTGGTGAGACAGACTTGGGACCTTCATCTCTGTCGAAGGACATGGAGAGAGACGACGAGTGGGAGAGATTACTCTCCTGACTGGGACTTCGGGAAAGGCTGGTGCAGGTTGACTCAAAGCTCGACTCCCCTGACGAGTGCTCCATGTCTGCAAGGCGCAGCCTTTTCTTCTTGGGGGGCAGCTTTTCTGTAGGCATCTGAGACAGGGTGTCACTCCTCTGTGGCAGCTGGAACTCCTCCATCTGCTGCTGCCTCTCAGGTTCCTTGGCGGATGCAGGTTCAGTATCCTTCTCTGGCTTGTCTGGCTCCTCTGTTACCCTGATCTCAGGGACTTGGATGTTAGGTTGCCTTACCAGTCTGTGTGAGTTGGGATATGGTTGGCCAGGTGAGGCAGTGGCTGAAGAAGATGAAAGGGCAGCTAGCTCACAGGAACTTTGCTGCTCCATGCTGTTAGTCTTCAGAAGAGCAGATTCAGGGCTCAGAGCATCTTCAAAGATCTCAGTATCAGACTGCTCCGAGTATTGACTAGATGGAACTCTATCTGTGGACTGGTATCCTGTCTGCTCAAAGGACTCTGACTTCTCAAAGGAATTGGGACGGGATATTATGCCAGTATGCTGGATAACTGAACCGCGGGTTGCTTTCCTGGATTCCAAGTCGGGAACTAATGCGATGTCCTCAGAGCACATGCTAGCGCATGTATCAAAGCTGTCAGACTGGCTATGAGCACTGTAGAGCGAGCCTTTGCCTATCGGTGTGGCTCTGGATCCATCCAGACTGCTCTGTTTAAACTCATAGTCGCCCACGATCTCAACGGAACCACTACAGCTACTGTCACAGTTCCCAGGACTGTCCTCATCATCCCCAACGCTCTTCTCTTTCCGTCGTTTTCGTGTTTCGGACGTGTTGACCTTAGTACCATATTGGCTATAGGGAATGTTCTCTGGGACTCCTGGGCTACGCTCACTCATTTTCATACCCAAAGAGGAGACAAGGTTTTTGGCCATGTGTCCATAGCCCTCAGCCTCTCCTATGTGGGCTTCATTACCTGATTGTTCAAACGCACCCTGCCGTTTGAGTCTGGGATGAAGGGGGTAGAATACATCATCTGGTGCCACCATGTTATCAAAGGAGACACTACCTCGAATCCCCTGAGGAGCGCTCGGGTTGGGAGGAGATGGAGTTGGCATCGAGTTACTCCGAATTAGAGTTCCAGACTCTGATGGTAGCTCCAAAAGCCCTGTACTGCTTTGGCAGGGTCCAGTTGGATAATGCTTGGGTTCTCCACAGACTGCAAGGTTTCTTGGAAAGGAACCTGGGTCCTCCACTATCTTCCCCATGTCTGTAATAGTCCCCGGCTGCTTTGCCAGGATGGTGGGGTCCGCCCCTGCTAAATTCAATGTGATTGACTGTCTCGACCTGGAGTTTGGTCTATTGTACCAAGTCCGACCAAACATAATCTCTTCGTATGTCTTGACATTAGTATTTGGAGTGCCTATTTGCAGCTCAGCACTGTCAAAAGGTGAAAAATAGCCTGAGTCTGTGCTGCCTTTGCTATGGGGACTGAGGAGGTTTAGTGACTGGGACATGCCTGGATCTGAGTTCTGGCCTTCCTTATCAAACAACCGGTGCAAGCGCTGTTTGGCATTGGGGCAGTCATCTAGTGAACGTGCTCTTCCACCTGCCTGTGATCCCAACAAGCGATGAGAGCCTTTTACATCATGAAATGGATGACAATCCATCCCAGCTGGAGGGACTCCCCCAGACTTGGGAATAATAAGGATAGGCACTTTCATTGATCCGATGGGGAGCTCCTCAGCTGAGTCTGCATAGGCTGGTTCTGTACTACCTATAAAGACAAAAACCACAGAAACACAGGAGATTATTATTTGATTCTTTTTCTTTTCAGAACTTGGTTTGTTGCTGAAAACTCACCTGCATTTTTGTCATCCTCAAAGGAGATCTGCGGGATGGGACTGTCTTTGTCTGTCAGCATTGTGGAGGCCTCAACCCCTTCCTCATCTGTGTCTGTACTCTGTTCTCCATCTGAGGGCACCTCTGCGTCACCCGCTGGGGATGCCTGATCCACGTCCCCAATAGGGGCCACTGTCGGTTCAGAAAATGGCACCAGTCCAGCTTTAATGGCATGAGCGTGAGACTTGCGATGCTTGTAAAGGTTGCTTTTGGTTTTAAAGGAAAAGCCACAGGGTATGCAAGGATATGGCCTCTCTCCAGTATGTGAGCGGATGTGTTTCTTCAGGACACTGGGTTTGGCGCAGGCCCGATTGCAGTACGGACAAAGGTACTTCCCTGGCTTTTTTTGCTTCTGCTCTTTTTTGCCGTAGCCCTCCTCCCCGGGCTCAGAGCCTGAGTGGGAGTATTGTCCAAATGAGCTCGGTAAACTGGGAGATTTTTGCCTGGGAAACCTCCTTGCTCCGTGGGGGTGAGTATGGCCTGGGTGCTCTACAGGGTACAAGTCATCAGAGGGTAACTGGCCAACAAACGGCCAGGCATGAGGCTCTAGACCGGGCTGTGGTTTAGCTCCTGAGACAAAACGTTCAGTTTGGGGATGCTGAGGATAGGGCTGGGCAAAATGGAAATATTCTCTTTGAAAGCCCTGTGCAAAAGGTCCCTGGGGGTCTTGGGATGGTGGACCTCCTATTGCCCCAACTGCAGATGATCCAGATAGCAGCTTTGCAGAATTGCCTGGTATTCCATACTTTTGATGGGGAGCTGAAATTCCTGTTGCACCACAGGGAAAACCCTCTCGATGTTTAACCTCTGGATCAGCAAACGTGCTGTGCTTGGTGTTTGCAGTAGGCTCAGATGCCCACTTTCTTTCAAGAGGTGCCTTCTCCTTCACTGTTTCCTTGATCAAACCTTTGTGCCCAGAGGCAGCTGCTTCACGAGCCTCCATTTTTATTAACCTCCTCTGGTTTTAGTAAGAGAGGGAAAAGGGGACGGTGGGTTAGTTAAGAGAGAAGGTACCGAAGGGTCTAAAAGGTCTGAAAGTACCCTCGCATGTTAACTGAACCTTAGGAGGCTGCTAACAGGTTCAAACAAAGGAAGATTGTGCCTCCATCTCTGAGCAAGACTGAGTGGCGAGTCCGACTGAAAACGGGAATCAAGAGGCGCGGTTGAAGGGTGAGTTTTAGTACTCAGCATCAGAGATGCATATCGTCTTTTCAATGTCATCAACTTTGTTGTGCATCGTCTTTCATTCCTGATCGCAGAAGAATCTTTAGTGATCTGAGAAGAACAGAAGAAACAGTCTTTATGTTCTTAGTCAAATTTCTGAAATAATTAAAATTTTTATCATATTCAAATTTTTTTAAAGGCCCTGTATAGTATACATGGTTAATATTCATTTATATCAAAGGCATGTTGATTTAGCAATTATTGCTTAAAGCTGTAATACATCAAGGCTATGGTGTACATCTGAAGATTAAATCGCAGATTTAATTTAAAAGTTATTCTTTCAGAATACCTCTGTAGTTTCAAAAGGTTCTCAATGGTCTCAGGAAGATACCTGCAACACAACAAGACACAGAAAATGGCTTATTAGTAACTGAAAGGCAACAGAAGTGACCTTCCTTTCCCCTCATAAGCAGCTTTATCACTGTGACATAATCAGTTATACTCTGCGGGTTACGAGCTGCATGTCTGATGTACAGAAATAAACATTCCTCACTGCTTGATTGGTTCCTAACACAGGAACCCATCTGCAGTTTTTGCCTTTTCCCTCCCTCCTCCCTCCCTCCATCTTTCACTCGGTGAGTCACCGGTGAAAAGCAAACCCACGCTGTTCCTAAAAAGACACAAAAGCTTATAAATAGAGTTATGGAAGTGACGTTCAAGTGTCATAATGTGTGTAGGCGGCCGAAAAGGCCAAGCTGAAGAGCAGCCATCAGCGCTCGCACCTTTTCCTTCCTCTCAGAGAGTCACGGCTCAATGGAAGCAGATCGAAAAGCAAACAGAGTGCAGACAAACAGAAAGAGGCGAAGAAGTAGAAAGCGAGCGCGCAGGCTTTGCAGCAAGGCTGCAGCAGACGGTGTGTATGTGTGTGTTTCCGCTGTTTAACGTTTCTTAACCGCAGCAACACCTGACAGCAGAGGAAGAACAAACTGCAGAGCACACGTAAACATCCCTGCTGAAGCTGCAGATTTGCTTTGCATTTCCTCAGCTGAGGGTTTTAAAAACCTCCCAAACACTAGCATTGCAACACCCCCCCCCCCCGCTGCTCGTAAGGAGGACTCTGTGACGTGTGTGTGGGTGTGTGTGTGTCTTGGGGCCCAAAGTGTAATCTATAAATAGCACCTGAGAAAACATACTTTATTATTAGCAGCAGGAACGTTAAATTTGGGCAACGTTGCACTTTTAGATGTTCTCCCCGTTCAAACAAACACATACCAGAGACACTGGCTCACTGGATCATGTTTTCCAGCTTTCCATGGCGTTCATGTTGCAGGAATGTGGTGTTGAACCCAAAAACTAAATCCTCTGTTTGGTGAATACATTTCCTCTGCTGAACATGGACCGCATCAAACTCTGTACTACCGCCCTGCAACTTCTAGTTACTTCAAGTCTACGATCAGATGAAGGTCCTGTTATCAGAGCTGGAATTCTGGATGAAGGATTCCAGGGAGAAGAAACAGGGAAGCATCTGACAGGATGGCAGCGATAGAAACACCGGCCGACATCCTTCAATAGAGCATGGAGAGGGAAAATATCCATCCATCCAACCATCATCCATCCATCCATCATCC
>NW_015152154.1:43087-44367 GCF_000732505.1 Cyprinodon variegatus
AAGTAGTTGCCAAACAAGTGTGCGATCACTTCCACCATAATGAACTTTTTGAAGAGTTTCAGTCTGGCTTTAGAGCTCATCATAGCAGAAAGGTTTCACTAATTTGCCGGTATTGTCTCTGTAGATGATGTGTTGTGAATCGTTGCTATACGGATAAACTGAACTAAAAAAGGACCCTTTCTGTGCAGACAGGTAGGGATGGAGATGCTGTACCTATGCAGATCCTGCAGGAAGGTGCTCACTTCCTGTGGGTGAGAGTGGCCGGGGAGTGGAAGTGGGCATGTTTCTCTTCTTCTTGTGAGAGATTCAAGTTTAAGGTCTTTAATTGAGTATTTTTAGAGATTGAATCATGTTTTAATGTTATGTGACTGGTTTCATAATAAAACTCCTGAATGGTTACAGACTGCAGAGCGAGTAGGAGTGTGTAGTGAATGGTTTACATAAAGCTTTCTTCTTACGCTGAGCCTGGCCCAGTTCCTGGCGTAGGAAGAGACACGGCTGCTGGCTGTAGGCTACGTGTTTGTGTAGCGGCGTGGGACGTGCATGTGTAGGCTGGCAAAGGGCATGAGGAGATGCTCCAGTTGTTGGCAGATCAATAAAAGACTCTTCCTCTCAGATAAAAATATTGAGGCTTCCATTTATCTGCATGCTTTAAATAACCAGAGTTATTTAACAGTGAGGGGAGCAGGAATCAGCTCTGCTTTCATAAACACAGAAACATCCCAGAGCTGCTTTACACCAAGCTGCCTGATTTTACTGGATAATCACAGCTGATAGCAGCATTTTATTTAATAATTTCAACATTTTATTCACTTTAAACGCAGATGTTTTCATGTATGTGAACCAAGCAGGAGGCTCCAGACAAACAAACTTAAACCATTTGAAGCTTTTCTGTTTGCCTCTAATAAAATCACATTCTAGTTCTATCAGAATTTACTGTTCCTGGAATGAATGAAGAAGACAAATGCATCAAGTCAACTTAGTTTTATAAGAATGCAACTTTGGAAACAATTTGGATCTCAATCTGAAAATATTTAGCATTAGTCGAGCCATGAAAAACCGTGATTTCACTAGCGTAGCAGTACCGGTACCAGAACCAGTACCAGTACCGGTACCAGTACCACAATGTTTATTAAAGTTGTGCAAAGCAAGACGGCATCCAAAATAATGACATCTTTATAACCCCTGAGTCATAAACCATATCCGAGTTTTTACTGTTGTTATGGTTCCTTTCTAGCCTGGGTGCCAGTCAGAACTTAGTCCCGCCCACAAGGTTTGAG
>NW_015152154.1:47329-48498 GCF_000732505.1 Cyprinodon variegatus
CTGGTTTGGGACCTGCTTGAGGGCCTATCGAGGAATGAGCAGGCGCTCCTCCATCAGACTCGTGGCTCCTGTTTCTCAGGCGTTCTGCTCAGACGGCTGCTGAATTATTCAGACCCGTTGCTGATGGTTTCCATTCAGTGATGAAGCGCTTTGTTCCTCCAGAGAGACGAGTCAGGGCGAGTCAGGGCAGCGGACACGGCGCCGCTGCTCCACTCTGACACACACACCTGTAAGAGCTGCAGCCACACAGAAGCTCTGGGAACAAGGAGTCCCGCTGGGAACGTCGGGAAGTTCTCCGTCTGCTGCTTCGCTCCTCAGCGTTTCAGAGTCAGTCTGGTTCTGATCTGAGCCCATCTGGGCCAGAACCGGATCCAGAACCTGATCCAGAACCGGATCCAGAACCGGATCCAGAACCGGATCCAGAACCAGATCCAGAACCTGAACCAGAGGTCGTCGCTTCCAGCAGACAAACCTCCGTTCAAACCAAGGAATCAAAGGTTTACAGTCTGATTGGGGGCAGCAGGTTTCTGCGTATTAATCCTCCCCCCGCCTGCTGGTTTGAACCCCAGAGTTAAACCTGTTAATTAGCTGCAGCTCCTTCCCCCTGTCTGCCGCCGTGCCCTGGAGCAAGGCCTCTGGGCCTGAAGCAGTGAAGGCGGCGGGATCAAGATCCACGTCTGAAACGTTTGGTTTGAAGGAAATTTAACTTCCTGTTTACGTTTAATTTACGAGGCGTTACAGGAATATTCCTCCCGCTGCGTTCCCACTTCTCCGCCGCGCGTCTATTTCTGTTTTCCTACGTTTTCCCAAAAGCTTCCTGCCGGCCTGTAAAGGAAGCGCGGCTCCGGGTTACTGATGGTCGGAGAGCCGCCATCCACCGCCGCCTCTCAGCACAGCTCTGCTGAATTCTGCTTCATTTTCTGCTCCTGTGGGTGAAAACGTCTCTCCGCCGCTTCCACAGACGCTTTTCCTTCCTAGTCACGGACGAGTCGCTCGGTCCACTGCTGCACCTAGATACCTCCTGCTCTATGGAAGCAGAAATAAGCAAAGCTCTAAAATAGTTTGCATGAAGGCTGAGTTTGGAAATAGAAATAAAAACCAAAGTGATTTTATAGGTTAGTTGGTTTCATGGGGATGTTTGGTCAGGAAGAGAAGATTCCTTCTCCGAA
>NW_015152154.1:50895-52539 GCF_000732505.1 Cyprinodon variegatus
CCCCAGCAGCCTCCACCCGCTGCCGACCCCCAGCAGCCTCCACCCGCTGCCGGCCCTCAGCAGCCTCCACCCGCTGCCGACCCCCAGCAGCCTCCACCCGCTGCCGGCCCCCAGCAGCCTCCACCCGCTGCCGACCCCCAGCAGCCTCCACCCGCTGCCGACCCCCAGCAGCCCCCACCCTGGACCAAATCTGACCGAGGTAGAAGCTGTCAGGCAGAACCAGCCCAGGAACCCATTCTGGAGACTTTAGATTTGAACCTGTTCACCATGAGCTGGAGAAAACTGTTCACTGTTGGCTCCTGTTCCAGGGGCCCCGAAGGAAGACCGAGGCCCCCATGATCACTGCTGCAGCAGCGGCGTCTTCCCGCTCTGCTCAGGCAGGAAACCAACACAGCTTCTTCCACAGCAACAGGTTTCCATTCATCCGAGAGATGGAGGGGGGGGGGGGGTCCTGTTGGTGTAAATTGCCAGTGGAAAGCAGAAGGTGGTCATATTTTCCACAGGGCTGCTGGGCCAGCCTTGAAACCATTACCGAGTCCCCCCTATACAGGGAGGGGGGGTCTGTGTCTGCATGAAAGCAGCTTCATTACTTTTTCCACAACAGTTTGCAAAATGCGGCAGGAAGTCTGGAAGAGGAGGAGAGCTGGAGCTGCAGCAGCAGAGCGGACGTCTGGATCAGGAACCGGAAATAAACCAGAATCCAGCCTAAGATCCAGGATCTGAACCAACAGGAGGAACTTTGGTTCCAAAAACCCGGAACCTGTTTGATCCGAACGTCTGAGTCTGAAATCTATCAGGATTTATCAGCAGGAAATGGATCCAGAAAGGTGATCAGATCCAGACAGAACCGGATCAGGTTCCTACTCGGGGGACGCAGCGGTCTGCGGCCCTGAACCCCACAGGACCCCAGTAGGTCTGCTTCCCTCTGATGGACGGCGCCTCAGACCCCAGTAGGTCTGCTTCCCTCTGATGGACGGCGCCTCAGACCCCAGAGAGGTCTGCTTCCCTCTGATGGACGGCGCCTCAGACCCCAGTAGGTCTGCTTCCCTCTGATGGACGGCGCCTCAGACGGTGCAGAAAGTTTCTGCTTTAGAGTCAAACAGGAACCTGGAGAGATTTTCCAAGCAGATTCAGGAGAAGCAGATGAGGACAGCGGAGGAAGTGGTCTCCCCCCTCCCTCCCTGCTGCTCTTTATTCCTGACATGACGGGGGCGGCCGCTTGAATGACTAGTGTCCCAACACCCGTTACTCACACAGCGCGCCCACGCACAGCTCGTCTCCGTCCTCACATCCGCAGAGCAGCAGGTAGGTAGGAGGCGTGGGGCCGAGTGTCTGCAGGATGACTAACATCTCACAGAATGAAAACCTCCTCGTCCTCCAGGAGCACAGATGGCTGAGAGAGAAGAAGATCAGGAACGGTTCACCCAGAAACCGCTGAAAATATCATCATGTGATGCTGCTGCACCCATCAGAACCCCCCTATAGACTGACATGAAGACTGCCATGAAGACCGCCATGATGACCTCCATGAAGACTTCCATGAAGACCGCTATAATGACTGCCATGAAGACCGCTATGAAGACCGCTATAATGACTGCCATGAAGACCGCTATGAAGACCGCTATAATGACTGCCATGAAGACC
>NW_015152154.1:54453-55977 GCF_000732505.1 Cyprinodon variegatus
GTCTTAGTGTCACTCGATGTCCTCTCCCTGCTGACCTTTTTCTCTCCCTCTGATTCACAGGAATCTCGGGCCTGACTTCCTCATTCAGTGGAGCCGCCCCTTCCTCCCCTGGTTTCCATGGATACCAGATGTTTATGTCAACACGTCGCTATGAGCCTCCCTCTGGAGGACAGTTTGATGACAAAGAATAGGGAGGGGCAGCGATGACTGAGGGGGGGGCTGGGTGGTCATGGGAAAGACTGAAAGACGAAATAAGATCTGATGCCGTCAGAAGGGTTGGAGGTTCCAGCGTCCCGCCCAGCGTCGCAGACGGACAGCTTTGGTTTTGGACGGGAACCAGCAGCTGACTGGAAACCAGCAGCAGTTGGCCAGTCCGGCGTTAAATCCAGACCTGATGGGCTTCAGGTTACAGAGAACCATGAAGAACACGATACAAGAGATGACATGCAAACAAAAAGCAGTAAAAGGAGCCAACAGTGTCAGATAACGTGATAACATTCAACGAAGACGCTTCTAAAAAATGTCTTTAGTTCTGCATCATCAGACCCCCCCCCCGTCCGGCCGGAGGCTGCATGAGGTCACAGAGACGCCCTGGCTCTGGAGCGGCGCAGGATTTGCATGGCTGCAGCTGATGCTGGCTTCCTCTTTCCTCTGTAGCGGCACTGTTGGCTCTGCAGACGTCCACCTGCTGATTTACATCAACTCTCCGCTAATTTACACCCCGAGCTTTTAGCTGCTCACCCACAAAACGACAGCAGAGACAGTTAGACGACCACGACGGCCCTCAGGAAGGCGCCCACTTCTCTGCAGACTCCGATATAGAGTCTGGTCTAAATTACACAGATCTGTAGAAAGCTTAGCATAGAACTTCTTAGCACAGATTCCTTCAGCTGCTGTCATTCCATCTATGCACAGCGTAGATATACGAGAGATAGAAACAGGTGCATCCTTGCAGGCAGAGAGAGCATCCACGTTCACAGGTGGATGTAGTTAGATCTAAAATGAACAGAATGTCACCCTGCTGATTCATTAGGGTCAGAACTTTGGGTTTATCGGGGAAACGTCGTTTCTTTAAAACATCAAACTGACCTTTTTCATTCATGGATGCCTGTTATCTGAACGCTCCCCCGTTTACTCCCCACTCAGGGCGACGGGTGGAGGAAACCATAGAAACAGAGCTGTCAGCACCACCTGCTCCTCCTCCCCTTTTGTCTCCTGGATGTGTCTCTACCAGCTCTGCTTCTCTCAGTTATAGATCATTTCCATCTAGATCAACATCCAGAATGATGCGGCCATTCTTTCCTCCTGAAATATTCTCCTGCATCCTGTTTGCTGGAGCTCCCTATAAACTTGGTGCTGCTTTGCATCCTGCTTTGCATCCTTTCCTTCGTTTGCATAGCAGCAGCTGAAGTGTTCAGTTCCAACAAGCAGCCGCTTCACAGAAGAACCAACCGGAAGCTCAGAGGAAGCTCAGAGGAAGCTCGGTGGAAGCTCGGAGGAAGCTCAGAGGAAGCTCAGAGGAAG
>NW_015152154.1:57205-60261 GCF_000732505.1 Cyprinodon variegatus
GATCAGAGGAAGATCAGAGGAAGATCAGAGGAAGATCAGAGGAAGCTCGGAGGAAGCTCACGCTCCCATCAAGCTTTTATTGGGGAATAAAGCTTCCTAAAGGCGATTATAACTCATGATTCTGATGCCAACGCTCCAAACCCCATCCTTTAAACACCCAGAACCGTCCTGCAGGAAGTCCAGGACCAGGACTAACGGGGACCCAGACCAGAAGATGGAAAGATTAAGACTGCGGAGCGAGAACTGATTACAGAGACACGGAGATCAGAGCAAGAGAAGACGAAGACTGAGGACCAGAGCATCGTCTTTGTTGTCTCCTGATTCGTCCAGGACTCACAGGACAGCAGCCTCAGACTCCTCCTCCAGGTCCTCCGGGCCATCATAGTCCCTCTGTGGAGTCCTGCTCCTCCTCCTGCTCCTCCTCCTGGTGGGATGTCCCCTCAGAGGGAGGAGTCCATCTGATAAAGACGTCTCTGCTCCTGCTGAACTCCAACCTGAAGGGGACACGCCTCCTTTATTTCTGCTCCAGAACCGGAACCAGAACCACATCAACCACAAAAGCAGGGAGGAGACCCACTAGACCCTGAACCAGACCCCCTCCGGTCCTCGGCGGCACCTAGACCTCCAGTCTGAACAGGACGGGTACCAGAGAGCAACGCTGGCAATGGGACCACAGCCTTTCCCCTGCTTGGACACTGGATGGCCCCTAAAGGGCCCCTGACCCCGTCCTCCTGGAGCGCCCCCCGCAGGGCACCACTTTCATCATCAAAGTGGAGAAAACTGTCCCATGAACCCTGCAGAGATGATCCGCTGCTCCTCCTGAAGAGCTTCACCATCAGTTGGATCTCCTGGACCTTCAGGGATGCTGAGGAGAAGCTGGAACAGAACCTCTGGTCCTTCTAAAGAGGAACCAGAGGAACCAGGAACCCAGTCCAGGGCCGCTGTCCCAGACATCAGGACCCAGGGCGGATCTCCTCCACCCCAGCAGTCTTTCTCCAGGTCTAACACCTAACTAAAGGTTCCCCCCCACCAGGACGTTCAGAGAGAAAACATCCGTAGCTGTTTAAACCACTGAAGCACAAAATAATCAAAAGGATTTAAACAACTAGTAGCTTTATTTTTTCTCCATTCATGCATTCATTCCCTCACAGCATTCATTCCCTCATAGGATTCATTCCCTCACAGCATTCATTCCCTCACAGCATTCATTCCCTCACAGCATTCATTCCCTCACAGCATTCATTCCCTCATAGGATTCATTTCTGTTCCTCATCATCTTTAATCCCATTTTCTCCTCCCGCTCCAGAAGACGGGATCATTCCTCACCTTTCCCCCATTTAAACCACACTGTCAGGCGGGGAGTTAATTAATCACATGACTCATTAACCAAGTCTCCCCCTCCGCCGTTAATTAATCAGCTCTCTGGCTTAATGAACAGTCTAAACTCGTTAAACCTGTTTCACTCTTAATTAGGCCGTTAGCTCCGGGGCCGTAGGACCATTAGGCTCTACTACGCCTCCATGCGTGTGTGCGTGGCCGTGATTTCAACATTACCTCACTCCCTAATGGGGGTGCTCAAATATTTATAGGGCAGGAAGCTGAATGGGAAGAAGGATAGAGGATGGGGGGGGGGGGGGGGTGCGACAGAAGAATGATGCTGCCTTCAGGTGCTCCTCCCAACGTCCGGCTTCCCGCATTAGAAGCAGTAAAGATAAAAAAAGGCCCAAAGGGTTCCAGCACGCTGCTCCTTCATGGTGATGCCGATGTCCCCCAGAGGACAGAACCCGATCCAACGCATAGAGAGAACATCATGGCTGATGCTCCGCTGCTGCAGCAGGACAGCAGGGAACGTCGTTCCAGGGGATTTTAGGGAAAGTTTCTTCCTGTTTCTGGATCAGGGTAAATCAGTGAGGCGTCCAGCTGTAGATCTACACAAACCAGACTGGGCATCTAGAAGTGACCCAAACACAAGGCAGCAGCCCTGATGGAGTAAAACAGGCTGAAGGCTTCATCATCATCTCCCTCCTCTTCTTCACTCCAGGTTTCCTGCAGTTTTACAAATGTCTTTCTCTTTATAATGGGAGGGGATCGACAGACGGACCGGTGAGCGCTGAACGCAGAACACAAAGAACCAGGCAGAGAAATTGGTTAGAAAGATCTCCTCTGAGTCTCAGTTTCTGTCAGTCAGCGGGCCTTTGAACGCCGCCTCTGTCTGATGTCACAGCGAGCTGAGAAGGTTCAAGGATTCCTCCAGCCACTATTCCCAGTGATCCCAGTGATCCCAGTAACCTCCAGCTGAGAGGCCAGAAGCGGTTCCTTCTCTCCTCCAGGCCAGTAAAGTCGCTCTGCCAGCAGGATGACGTCAGTCTGCTTGTTTCCAATCCTGCCTCCATGTTTTCCAGAATTCCAAGCAACATGAGGGAATAACTGAAGGATGGAGGCGGATTTCAGTGGCGAGCAAACATGGAGGAGGAGGATTAAAGGTGATGACCTCACTGCTGCTCACAGGTTCTCCCGGTCCTCTGCAGGATGACGCCATTTATGAGGCATCCAGCTGGAAATGGGGACGATGACATCATAACGTGTCAAACAACAGACAGCGGGGCGGCGGCGTGGTGGAGGTGTGGAGCAGCAGGGAGATTCGGGGGGAATGATGGGAGTTTGTGTCATCTGGCGGTCGGAGACGACAGAAAGAGGTCAGCATGAAGCGGAGCGGCGAGGGAGAGGGCGGATCCAGATGGGAAACACATGCTGTGGAGCTCGGAGACGGCGTGGGTGGAGACGGATGGTGACCCACTGACACCTGATGGATGGATGACACTCTTCCTCCTTCGCTCCTCCGCCTCGCTGCTGGCAGGAACCGCTCTGATGAAACCTCGCATCACTTCCTCATCCTACCAGGAACCCCACTTCCTGAGAACCGACCTTCCCAGAGCCGCTTTGACACCGCGCCAGAATAAAGCCAAGAATGGACTGGGAATCAGATCAGGCAGAACCAGGCAGAACCAGACAAGACAGACAGAACCAGACAGAACCAGGCAGAACCAGGCAGAACC
>NW_015152154.1:62318-68129 GCF_000732505.1 Cyprinodon variegatus
TCCTAGATCTACAGACCACCCGTGATCTGATGCTCGCCGCGGTCTCCTTCCCGTGCCTCCTTGAGGTCTGTGTGATGTAATCCCTGGAACCAGAACCTCAGCAGCAGAACCTTCCACCTGCTTCTCTCAGCATTAACTCCAACCAGCGGATGAAAGGACGGTTTTTCTGGTTCTGCAGGTTGTGAATACCTCCACAGGTGTGACCGCACAGAACGTCCCGACCCGTTTAGGCGCACAATGCAGACGGTGTCTCCGCTGAACGCTTTCACCGGAACAGCTGACTGGCAGTTTGTCTCGGTGAGTCAGAGGATTCTGGGAAGAGGCTGGGCAGCGATGAGGCTGCAGCGGCCATCGGCCTGGGATTTCAGAATAAAAGCTTGGTCACAGACCGCTGCAGATGTTTGGTGTCTCTGCTGCAGCTGCTGGGAGGTTAACGCTGACCCTCTGGGCTGGGGGAACCAATCAGAACCAGTTTCCCTCTGACTGGGTCAGATCTGAAACCAGATCAGTGGTTCTTCCAGACCTGCTGAGGTTCTGGTGGTAGCAGGTCATCATGATGGGCTGGATTCATGCAAACCTAGATCTCTTCTTCTCAGATTTCCTTCTGTGGTTTCAGAACCTCTTGGATAAACAGAAGCTGAAGCTGCTGAAGCTGGACCACCAGGCGTCTGTGTGACCAGCTCTGATGCTGTGACCAGAAGGTCTACAGAAACCAGAGGAGAACTGATCTCCAAGCATCAACAGCCACTGATCTTCACCCTGATGACAGCATGAAGCACGGCGGGGGCAGCATGGTGCAGGACCCACATAGATGGAGAACCCTCTGGACCATCGCAGAGATGAACTGACTTGGACTAAGGTGGACCTGAGGAGCAGCTGTGGTCGTTCTCCAGGTCCACTTCCTGGTCTGAACTTTGGACCTGGAAGGACCTGGAACCATCGTTCCTGCCTGAGGACCAGAGAAGGACCTTCATCCCCTCCCATCCAGACAGCCGGAGGAACCAACCGGACCTCGGCTCAATGATGCCAACAGCCAATGAAAACCCACCACAGGTCTGACTGCGCCGCCACGCAGAACACCAGGCTGCATGGCGGCCTGCGCTTACGTATGAAAGTGTGTGTGACACTATGACCTCACTATGACCTCACTATGACCCCACTATGACCTCACTATGACCTCACTATGACCCCACTATGACCTCACTACAACCTCACTATGACCCCACTACGACCTCGGACCCTGTTAGACCAAAACAATAAAATAATGAACCATTTATATGCTGATGTTAAACTTTACAGAAAATTATTATTATTTATTTATTTTCCTGAAACTCCATTAATTACTGATGATGATGATGATGATGATGATGATGATGATCCTCCTGCCCAGAGAAGGGTAGGCAGCCATATTTCCCAGCAGAGCTTCTTTGCTGGACAGCTGCACCAACAAGGAGGGAGCGAGGGGGGGGGGGTCTATTTTTATCTGCTTCAGCAGCGCCTCTGATTGGACAAGGCTTTCTGCAGACAGACCAATCAGGGGCGGGGTCAGAGGCTGCAGGAATCATTTCTCTGGGTCATTAATTCTATCGTAGAAACATCGGATTGGATCAAACTGTTACAGTTTGAATTAACACTGAAATAAGTCCAGTGGTTCTGGTTGATTCTGATTCTGGTTCTGATTCTGGTTCTGGTTCTGGTCGATTCTGATTCTGGTTCTGATTGATTCTGGTTCTGATTCTGGTTCCAGTTCTGGTTCTGGTTCCGGTCACCATCATCATTATCTTCATAATCAAAATCATCATCTTCATCATCATCCTCACCATCATCACCATCATCATCACCGCCAACTTTATCACTATCACCATCATCATCATCATCATCATCATCACCATCATTATCATCATCATCACTATCATCATCTTCATCACTATCATCATCTTCATCACCATCATCACTATCATCATCTTCATCACCATCATCATCTTCATCACCATCATCATCATCATCATCATCATCATCATCACTATCATCATCTTCATCACCATCATCATCTTCATCACCATCATCATCATCATCATCATCACTATCATCATCTTCATCACCATCATCATCATCATAATCTTCATAATCAAAATCATCATCTTCATCATCATCACCGCCATCTTTATCACTATCACCATCATCATCATCACTATCATCATCTTCATCACCATCATCATCATCATAATCTTCATAATCAAAATCATCATCTTCATCATCATCACCGCCATCTTTATCACTATCACCATCATCATCATCACCATCATCATCATCACCATCATCATCATCATCACCATCATCATCACCATCACTATCATCATCACCATCACTATCATCATCATCTTCATCACCTCCGTGTGTTTAAACAGCCTTTGTGTCTCATATTCCCGGCAGACGGAGCGGGTTCTGATCCGGGCCGATGGTTCTGACCCGGATCGCTCCATCAGAGCTACAGCATCATGGCCTACCTGCCGCTTCGCCGACCTGCTTCAGCTGCTAGCAGGAGTCTGGACAGGAAGAGTCCTCATGGCGCCATCCTGTCAGAGAAAACATCAGATTCATCATCAGTTTGAGTTTGTTCCTTTAGTCAGAAGAAAGGAGGGAGCGGAAAGTTTGGAAGCTGAAAGCTTCTAAATGTCTAAATTTAAACAGTCGATGATACGCAGTGTGAACAGGAAATAGTAGAGGAAGTGGGAAACGAAGGTGTGAAGTTTAGTTTCTGCAGTCAAGCAGGAAAGTCTTTTTCAGTTCTCCTATTTACACTTTTTCTTTTTTTTTATTCAAAATTTTTCTGAAAAAAATTCCAAAAGTAAACCGACCAATAATTCCTTTAAAATGGGTCGAATTTAGATTTAAAATCTTAAACATTAGGCGTCAGAAACACTGTCCAACATGGCAGATAGATGTAAAGCAAACAGAGAAGAACCACCTCTCTGTGGAGCCGACCGTCCTATAAACCAGGATCACGTTTCCTTACGAGGATTTATTTTACTGCAATTGGTTTAAAGAAAAAAAAAAATTATATTTACATTAGGGCTGGGAAATTAATGCAACATAATTGCAGATCAACAGAAAGCCATTTTAAAATCGCGCACTCTCTCTGTTTGAGTCGCATTATAATAAACAAGTATAAGACTAGATTGTCACTAAATGTTCTCCCAGTGAGTTATCACTAGCATGTTAGCACGTTTTCACACTAAGGTTACTGTGAAGTCCTGCAACAGAAGAGTGAATATCTAAAGGCTTAGGATTAGTTATTGGTTAAAAATAATTGCAATTATTGTTTATGTTCAGCCCTAATTTATATTCTAGGGATTATTTTTGTGATGAATCTGTAATGGATGAACAGAGTCGCTCTGCTCTGTCTGGCTGCAGCTGCTGCATCTTACTCACTGCCTGTGTTTTAGCGGAGGGAGGGGCTTATTAGCTCCCTGCTCGCCAAACGCGCTAAACTCAGAGCAATCGATCACATGGTCACCAACGTCTCCAACAAAACAGGAAATAGTCGAAACATTTAATGCTAGTTTATAAAAAAGTGGCTAAAAGGGTGAAAAGTTGCTAAATATAGCGGCTGAAATACGCCGGCGAGAATCCTGGAGGAGAATATAATCCGTAGAAATTTATTTTAAAACATTGAGCTTCGTAAACCTTGAGTCAGTCTTCATTCCAGTGGCTTCTAACCGCTGCCACTTATGTGAAAAAAGTAGAAATCCTTCCAGATCATGCATGAATAAATTCATCTGAATAGTCAAATGACCATCTCATTTAAAACCTTTGTCACAAATCATTCAGGAAAAGGTTTCTGGTGCGAATTCTGATGTTTATAAAGATTCGATTTCTGAGTCCCACAGGACAGACATTCAAAGGGTTTCTCACCAACCAGCCGCTAAAAAGGCGCAAAGCAGAGCATCTAATGTGACTCCTTCCATAAGGTCCATCTAGACACATTTTTCTAGAGTTAGGCAGTGACCCAAAGATGATCTAAGATCAATTAAACTTGTAACTATTAATTTAGACCATAACTACAAAGATCTAAACCTGCAACCAGGATCAACATAACATTAAGAAACTCTTAAAAATAAAAGTCTAAATGTTTCCCAGAGTAGAATCCGACAGGAGCAGAGTCACTAACGGAACTAAATGAGTTCTGTCTCCTTCAGAATAAAAGCTTTACTATATCATAGTTTACATTAAAACAAAAGCAGGTTCCTCATGACAAACGGATCTAAACAGAGGATTCAAAGTGTTTATTTCAGGTAAAAAAAAAATATAAACATAGGCTTAAAAATAAAAGTTTTCTACATTATTGGAACTAAATAGGACTAAACAAACACTTTCAAAATAAAAGCATGCTGATAGCAGCATGTTGCATTAATAAGGCAACTTAGTCAGCGATAAAAAATGAACTATGTAAAATAAAAGGTTTAAGGAAGTGTTTGGGACGCCTGGTTTAGGGTTGGCAGGTATGGGATGGATTCATGGCTGCTTAAGGCTAATGGAGATCAACCAGACGGAGAAGGCGATCCCATGGGCCTTTCAAAATAAAGCTTAATGATAAATCTTAATGATTGCTTAACTTCTTCCTGTTATTTTGATGCTCTTAGACGAGAAAAGAGAGAAAAGTTTCAGTCAGACCATCTAAACTCGGCGTGACGAAGCAACACAGAAAAAGTTCTGAACACGTGACGAGTCCGACGGGGAACTGGGCCCTCACATGTGCCGCACACACTATCTGATTTTTCCGTCCTTCTGCTCCGGTCTGCCAGGAGTGAGGCAAGGAAAAACTGTGACTCTGTTTTTCTTCTTCATGTCTGTCGGAGCGCACACACCGACACACAGACGGCCGGGCTGACTGCTGAGTTTCCATCCTGACTGTTTCCAGAGGGGAAAATAAAGCCGTCCAGCTGTGCAGCACCCAGAACCTTTTATTACACTTTTCCAAACAAACAGCTTCTCTGCGTGTTCCGAGTGGACCCAGGACATGCCGGTTCCGATCCGGCTCAGTGACGCTCAGCGTGTCACACAGTGTCTTTGATTATTGGTATTACTGGAGCCTGCAAGCTGCCAGCAACAGAGATAACAATTAGGCCTTTCAAAATAAAAGCCAGTTCGTTTCATAGGTCACACGACTAATAGAGCTCAGTGAAAACAAAGGTCAAAGACACTTCAAAATAAAAGACCAAAATGATATTCTAAATAAGCTTTGATACCCTTCAAAATAAAAGTCTGAACCTTCCATGTGTAGATTCCACATTAAGCTAAAAACCAAAAACAAAATAAAGCTTACGTCTATTTCTGAATAATCCTGGTTTACTGTTAGGTAAACCAGACCTTCAAAATAAAGTTTAAAGCAGATGCCTGCTAAGCATGAAGCAAACAGCGGATTTCTGACGTGCCGACGGACGGCCACCATCTAAATGCTCATTATTTTATAGCAGACGTGTTTATAAGCCATTAGCTGAAGCATTAAAAGCCTCTCTGACACATCCAGCCTTAAATGACGGCTTTGTTGACATTCAGACTCTGATGCTTTCTGTAGATTGTTTACAGCTGGTGCTTCTCTAAACAGAGCCGGGCCCTCTGGCCTGGCAGGGGGCCACTAATGTCACCTCCTCCATGTCTGATCTACAGGCCTTCTAAAGACGGCGACATTAAAAACCACTTTATGATTATTGATGATATCTATAAATAATCCAGGCCTTTAGGAATCTCCGTCTGTCATAATCCCACCGTTAGTCTGAGGCCTTCCTGCCATAAAACTAATCAGCAGGA
>NW_015152154.1:69726-70517 GCF_000732505.1 Cyprinodon variegatus
AGGAAGGGAGGAAGGAAGGAAGGAAGGAGAACCAGATGAAGGAAGGAAGGAAGGAAGGAAGGAAGGAAGGAAGGAAGGAAGGAAGGAAGGAAGGAGACCTGGGTCAGATGTCCAGGGGTGGTTCCATTTTGAAAGCAAAATGATCTTTTTTTTGTTCTGCTCTAATGTGGGACCTCATGTATTTTATTTTATTTTCAAAGGATATTTCCAACTTTAATATTATACAGATTCATATTATAAAGGGATATTATTATTATCACTCTTTATGAGTTGGATCCGTTTTAATTCAACCTCTTTCCAAAATAAGCTTTGGAGAAGGACCAACAGGAACATCTGATTTCAACATGTCTGCTGTAACAGACTCTGAAGGAGCAGATGGAAGGGGCCTGAAAGCAGGAACGGCCCGAGGCCTCATCCAGGGATGGGCCGCCTCTGCAGGCTGAGCAAAACAAACGTTCTGCAAACAAACAGAGAAAAGTCTCCGGCGTTCAGCTGCTCGCCATCAGACACGCTGGGACCTCCCACCACCAGCAAGCGGCTCGGAGCCCAAACCCCAGAGGAATTTCCTACTTTCATATAAAACTGATAATGGGATGTGTCCCAGCGGGAGTGGAAAAACCAGAGGTGACTTACGAGCCTCGGCATTCCGAGGCTCACACACACTCCGCTCTCCGCTCCGATCACACAACCCCACTCAGGTTCACGCCCGGGGAGGCGGCTGGCAACGGGCCGGAAGGCTGGCAAACCGCTCCGTGTTTTTCATGTCTGCACAGCTCTCTGCTTTCGCTTTG
>NW_015152154.1:72296-73009 GCF_000732505.1 Cyprinodon variegatus
GGGATCCCTGGAAACCACAGCAGAGGAAAACCAGGAGGACTGAGAGAGGCGGAGCTTCCAGCTCCGTTAAACCATCAAGGAGGAAGGAGATCATCCAGGAGGAAACTAGGCTGCTAAACCTCCCTCCATTCCTCCTTTCCTCCCTCCCAGCCTGTCCTCCTCCCTCCCAGCCTGTCCTCCTCCCTCCTTTCCTCCCTCCCAGCCTGTCCTCCTCCCTCCTTTCCTCCCTCCCAGCCTGTCCTCCTCCCTCCATCTGTGCTCCACTCATCCCTCCATCACAGATCTCTACCCTTCAGACAAACACAGGCTATGACACGCTCCCGCTGCCCGCTGAGTGTGTGGCGTGGTCCTGGCAGCGCCGCCGCCACAGAAGGCGTGAGGGGCTTATACCTGCGGCGAGGGCGAGATGAATGCAGCGAACATGGAGGCGCTTCAGCCACCTGGACATCCTGTGTTTGCACTTTTCTACACGCGTATCTCCATCAATGCCCAGCGCTGCGATTTAACCCGCCCCAATGATGTCATTCAGAGGGGCGGAGCTACTGCACACAGCGCCCTGTTTGATGGAGGAAATCTGATAGATCCGTTTTTCCTTCCAGCCACCATCATTAGGATGCTACCAGCATTTAAAGGGAAAGTTAGGTGGAGGGAAAAAATGCATGATCAGCTCCCTATAGAGCAGCCATCCACAAAGTCCGCTGTCCCTGAGGGCC
>NW_015152154.1:76418-78192 GCF_000732505.1 Cyprinodon variegatus
AGGATTCCCGGAGCTGCTTTTCCCTAAAGGCGGCGGCATGCAGGCTGCCCAGTTTTCCAAGAACTTCTGGTGAATCTGAGGGAGGAGATCAGTTCTGCAGGCGGTTCGGTTAAAGAGTCCTGATCCAAACGGACCCGAGGTTCTGATGCTTTAACCCCGGAAGGGTTAGAGAGGTGGAGGCCCCCGGAGGCCCCCGGAGGCCCCAGGGGGAACCGACACCTCCGTGTGAGACGATCAGCTGTGCGACAACAACACCACCCTGGGAGGGGGGGCATGACGATGATGAAAGCAAAGCGATGAAGAGGAGGAAACCGGTTTCCTTCAGGGTTGATGCGTCGCCACGACAACAGTGGATGACCCCCCCCCCCACAGAAAATGAAAGTAGGGAGATCTCAGGACCAACCTGCTCAGCTCTGTCTTCATCAGCAGAAAGCATTCCTCTGCTGTTACTCTTCCTCCTTCCATTGCCACGGCGACAGACCCCCCCCCATACACACACACACACACACACACACACACACACGGTTTAAAGTCCCGCGGAGAGCCGGTCCATTCCTCCGGCCGCTCCGTCGGTTCTGTTTACATCTGCCTGCTTCAGTCTGTTAGAGTTGGAGCAGAGTGGGAGCCCTAGAGAAACACTCCTCCTGCCACAGGAGTAAAGCCCAGGCGTGACGCAGAGCCAGAAATAGACGGAGGGCCCCGGCTGGGGGGAGAGCGGGGCCAGCGCGCGCGGCACTTTAGCAACGACGCCTCCTGTGCTGCACCGGCGCTGGTTTATCATCATTCTGCTCATTCTAAAGCTTTTTCTCCTCTACTGAGAAAATCCCGTCAAACAGAAACAAACGTTTGTTTCACCTGAAGCTCAGATCTGCTGCTGACTCACCTGCGCTCACAGCTGGTTCATCACTTTCTCCCTCCACTAAACTTTCCACCTAGAAGCTGGAAGCGGCTTTTTGCGGCTGTTTTCTGGCCACCGGAAGCACAGCTGTTCTCCCAGGAAGCTTCCAGACTGATGGAAAGTTGAGTGGAGGGAAAAAGTGTCATAAAATGATGCTCTAAATGTTTTTCTCAAACAGAATTTGAGTATTTTAAACTAACAGAGCGAAGGATCATAAATGTTTCATTGAGTTTGAAACATTTTCAGGTTTTAATGTGAGATTTATTCCTTTGAACTGAATCGTTCAATAAATCAAGTCCAACCAGTTTATCACAGAAACGTTCATCCAGAGATTCATCGATCAAAACTGAAGCTTCTAAGGAAACTCAGCTGGTTGCAACCGTTGACTTTACAGGAGATATTGACTCTGCAGCAATCCCTCACACGGCCTGGACCAACCGCGGCAGAGCAGGGGAGTCGGGTGGAGACCAAACGCCCTGAAACCGGATAAAACCAGAACCTCTTCTGGCTCAGGTTCAGGTCCTGCAGCCTGCTGGCTTCACCAAGCGGCTCTGAGAGGAAACTCTGGAAGCTCCGACGTACGGATCCAAACAGGAAGCCAGCAGAGGGAAACCAGCGGGAAGCGGGCTGGACCAGGCCGTTTAACTGACTGCTGATGTTCAAACAGGCTGAAATATGGAGGCAGCAGCAGAGCAGATCATGGTCTCTCAGACGGAGCTTCCAGTAGAACCAGTAAGGCCAGTCGGTCTGCAAAGCCTCATTTATTGCAGAAGTTCAATAGAATGTCTAATTTTATTATTATTTAAATGAAATCAGAAAATGCGGCGTGCTTTGGTGGCGCAGCGGTTAACGCAGACGACCCACGTATGGACGCCT
>NW_015152154.1:79201-82289 GCF_000732505.1 Cyprinodon variegatus
CCTTCTTTCCTTCCTTCCTTCCTTCCTTCATGCATTCCTTCCTTCCTTCCTTCCTTTGTTCCTTCCTTCTTTCCTTCCTTCCTTCCTTCCTTCATGCATTCCTTCCTTCCTTCCTTCCTTTGTTCCTTCCTTCTTTCCTTCATTCTTCCTTCCTTCCTTCCTTCCTTTATCCTTCCTTCCTGCATTCATTCCTTCCTTCCTTCCTTCCTTCCTTCCTTCCTTCCTTCCTTCCTTCCTTCCTTCCTTCATTCTTCCTTCCTTCCTTCCTTACTTCCTTCCTTCCTTTATTCTTCCTTCCTTCCTTCCTTCCTTCCTTCCTTCCTTTATTCTTTATTCTTCCTTCCTTCCTTCCTTCCTTCCTTCCTTCCTTCCTTCCTTCCTTCCTTCCTTCCTTCCCTCCCTCCCTCCCTCCTTCCGGGGCTTTCCTGTGGAGTGAGGAGCAAATAAAGCATTTCTATTGGTCTGCTGGATGTTAGCACCAACATTCTGATTGGTCAGAGGGAGCGTTTGAATTCGGCAGGAAGTGAACAGAATCTGATCGGTGAAAAAAATAGAATAAAAAACAAAATATATTAAAAATAGTAACAAAAAAATAACACCTAAGAAAACAGCAGAGTTCCTCTCTAACCTTTTTTTGTTTCTTTTCTGGATTTTCATTTATAAACTTTAATAAAAATGGAACAAACTGACTTCCATACAGAGTCAGTTTTTGAAAAAGATTAGAAACCAAAACATTGAGATGAAGAAGAAGAAAAGTTCCTGGAATTCCTGGAAAAGGCTGGAAAACCAGGATAGAATTCCACCCTATGGGTACCCTGAATGAGTATCCTACTGGTTGCCATGGCAGCCGCTCCTCATAGCTGAGATTTCTCACATGTTGACGATGAAATTAGGATTATAATTTGCAGCTGAGCACAGATCCTGGAAGAGACGTGCTAAAAATGAGCTGAGCCCAGCTGTCCCAGTCCGGTCCCTCTGCGGGGTCTCGTGTTTCCTGCCCCCCCCATCATCAGAGGGTCTGTGTATCCGAGCGGCGAGCGGCGGCTGGGATCCGACCCTGGAGTCGGTCCTCATTAGAGCGGCGGCCTCCACAGCGCAGCGGGGGGCGGCGGATCGGGGACAGAACACAACAGCGTCTGAAAGGTCAGCGTAAACTTCCTGGAGAGCAGACGCAGCAGATCCGGCCTGTTTGCCCCCAAACTAATCCTTATTACAGTTAACGAGTCAGACCTGGAAACACGAAGGTCATCAGCTGACGGTCGGAGCAGAACATGGAGTCACAATTAGAGACAGGAGGCTGAGCGGGTTCCTCTTCTGGGCCGTCATCCGTTTACTGCTGGGATCTGATCTCATCTGGCTCCTCCAGGTTCCACAGCCTGGAATATTCCAGGTCATTATGGAAAACCTGGAAAATTCTATTTATTTCTATAGCTCCGATTCACATCAGGTCATCTCAGGTCAGTTTCCAGGTCAGCAGATCATCCAGTCAGATTGATTCAAAGTTTTAAAGATCAGCTGACTGGAGACAGCTTCACTGTTCCACCCCCGCTTCTGCAGAACTCAGGCAGACCAGGTTGGGTTTTCAAGTTCAGGTCCTGAAGGAGCCCAGACCATCATCCTGCCACCACCGTGTTGGACTTATTCTGGCTCTGATCCAGAGTAACGGCACCAAAACCTGGTAGAAGATCCACCTTCAGATCGTTTCCCCAGAGGAACACCAGGATCCAGAGGTCTTCTTCTGGGTCAACAGGGGTTCTGGTCTTTGAGGCCACTTCTGCCCCCCCTCTCTTGGTTGCTGAATCATGACCTCTGACCTTAACTGCAGAGGTTCTGGGTTCTCCAGGTGTGGATCTTGGTTCAGACTGTGGTTTTTAATCTGCTGTGGGATCCGCCTCCTGGGTCCAGTTCTGTCGGCCTGTTTGTGGTCCAGCACAGGCTGGCCCTGCGGGGGTTAAATTATTGCCAGCGGCGGCTCTCAGTCACGGTTCTGTTTCAGCAGAAGCCAGTTGGACTTTAAACGCCTCCAGTTTAGTGTTACAGCAGCTGAGTGCGCCGCATACAGACCTCTGAGTGACAGGAGAGCAGAACGGCGCTCGCCGACGGCCCGGTCCGTCTCACACTTCAGTCTGAGCAGCTGAACACTGACATGCTGAAGAACAGACAGCAGAGGAGCACTTAGCGCTGGAAACATCCAGACGGAGATCACAGTCACCGATGTGACAGTTTTAAGCTTTTACTTTGAAGGGCCATAATAGCTTTATCTTAAGTATAAATGTTCTGGTTTTGGTTCTTTAATCATCTGGAACCTTAAATATTTGTAAAAATCTGAAATATGATGTAAGAATTTTATTTTGAAGGGCTTCCAATCCATTCAAAAACATTGTCATGCAGGAGCTATTTTTCAAGTCTTTTATTTTGAAAGTGCGACGTTCGTCATTTTTTCAGAACTGATTTACTCTCATGTGTCTTCATAGACTCTTATTTTGAAGAGTATGTTTAAACTTTTATTTCCAACTTTAGAAATGCCAATTAACACATAAAACACATTTAGCATAAAACGACAGATGCTGTTAGATCCAGAAGGAAAGTTTTCAAACTGTCACAAATACTTAATTTGAAAAGGAGGAGCTAATAAAGCTGCGGGCCAATCATCTGTGTCAGAGTGAGACCTCATCCTAGAGTCAGTCAAAGATTTTAAAAGGATAAATAATGGTGGGAGCCTTTCTTTAAAACATTCCAGTTAGATGAATTTCTTTACCTCTGCTGAGCAGAAGAGGAAGGAGCTTTCTGTGTCAGTCAGTCAAGCAGTAACTCGTTAAGTAATTGGTGAGCTCGTTTATCTCATTAAGGCCTGATTGATCTGCCAGCTGATGGCCGGTCTGAGTCTGCCCTACGTCAGCTGGAGGAAGCTAATCGATAAGAACGACGCAGGGAAGAGTTTAACGGTTCTGCTGTTACGCAACCTCATTATGAGGGGGGGGGGACTTTCAGTGTGTTTTACACCGAAGTAACAACAATGGCAGCAGGAAACCTGCTTAGGTACTAAACAAGCTACTGATGGATGGATGGATGGATGGATGGATGGATG